>NC_069503.1:1157934351-1158021396 GCF_027579735.1 Bombina bombina | reverse complement strand
ACAGAGCAGCCCGCTACCTGCGTCACCAACACGGCACACACAATACCCACCATTAGAGATGGGAGGATCACCTCACACACTTCCCTGTCACATGGCTGTAACAAACAGAGAGTCTGTTATTGTGTGTGCTAACTAGGCCAATAGGATTTAGAGGGGCAGTTATATAGCACAATGACCTCACACCCCTATGCTCTGCAAATGATTTATTACACATCACTGATCCCTGGTTGTATAAAGAAGAAGTGGGGGACAAGAACCAAAGGCAATGGGTGATTATCTGTCATGTAACAGCTGCTAAGGATGGGGGGAGGATAAGTTATAAATCACATGGTAATCGCTGAGCACGTGACAGTAGTCATTGGCTGACACAAACAGATGCAGGTGGGGATGTGATGAGCAGTATATCTACTTACTGTGACATTAAGCTTGTTTAGGTAGAACTCCAACAGGGAAGCAGTGATGTCCACCGCCCGCTCTCGCTTGTGCTCCTTGGTGGATTTGATCCAAGGCTCCATGATCTGTGGGATATGAGCAGTACATGATTACCAGATTATCAGATCCCACCAGACCTTGTTGCTGCAATATATATTTACATGCATATAACTAAAGTACATTGCAGACCTTTATATAAAACACAAGTCTACATTCTAAGGAAACTACTGATGATGTCAAATGTGAAGTAATAAACACAAAGAGGTCGATTTATAAAAAGAGACCGGGGAGATCAAAATTCACCATCTAAGAGGTGGCAAAAGCGTATGGAAGCAGCGGTCTGATGACGACTGCATGTTAAATACGGCGTGCAGGTTCTCTTGTGTTTGATGACTGCTGCCTGATAAATAAAGACTGCAGGTTCTCGTGTGTCTGATGACCGCTGCTTGTTAAATAAGACGTGCAGGTTCTCTTGTGTCTCATGACCGCTGCTTGTTAAATACGACGTGCAGGTTCTCTTGTGTTTGATGACCGCTGCTTGTTAAATAAGACGTGCAGGTTCGCTTGTGTCTGATGACCGCTGCCTGATAAATACTGACTGCAGGTTCTCTTGTGTCTGATGACCGCTGCTTGTTAAATAAGACGTGCAGGTTCGCTTGTGTCTGATGACCGCTGCTTGATAAATACCAACTGCAGGTTCTCTTGTGTCTGATGACTACTGCTTGATAAATACTGACTGCAGGTTCTCTTGTGTCTGATGACCTCTGCTTCATAAATACTGACTGCAGGTTCTCTTGTGTCTGATGACCGCTGCTTGATAAATACTGACTGCAGATTCTCTTGTGTCTGATGAGCGCTGCTTGATAAATACTGACTGCAGGTTCTCTTGTGTCTGATGGCTGCTGCCTGATAAATACTGACTGCAGGTTCTCTTGTGTCTGATGACCGCTGCTTGATAAATACTGACTGCAGGTTCTCTTGTGTCTGATGACCGCTGCTTGATAAATACTGACTGCAGATTCTCTTGTGTCTGATGACCGCTGCTTGATAAATACTGACTGCAGATTCTCTTGTGTCTGATGACCGCTGCTTGATAAATACTGACTGCAGGTTCTCTTGTGTCTGATGACCGCTGCTTAATAAATACTGACTTCAGGTTCTCTTGTGTCTGATGACAGCTGCTTGATAAATACTGACTGCAGGTTCTCTTGTGTCTGATGACCGCTGCTTGATAAATACTGACTGCAGGTTCTCTTGTGTCTGATGACCACAGCTTGATAAATACTGACTGCAGATTCTCTTGTGTCTGATGACCGCTGCTTGATAAATACTGACTGCAGGTTCTCTTGTGTCTGATGACCGCTGCTTGATAAATACTGACAGCAGGTTTTCTTGTGTCTGATGACCGCTGCTTGATAAATACTGACTGCAGGTTTTCTTGTGTCTGATGACCGCTGCTTGATAAATACTGACTGCAGGTTCTCTTGTGTCTGATGACCGCTGCTTGATAAATACTGACTGCAGATTCTCTTGTGTCTGATGACCGCTGCTTGATAAATTTTGACTGCAGGTTCTCTTGTGTCTGATGACCGCTGCTTGATAAATACTGACTGCAGGTTCTCTTGTGTCTGATGACCGCTGCTTGATAAATACTGACTGCAGGTTCTTTTGTGTCTGATGACCGCTGCCTGATAAATACTGACTGCAGGTTCTTTTGTGTCTGATGACCGCTGCTTAATAAATACTGACTTCAGGTTCTCTTGTGTCTGATGACAGCTGCTTGATAAATACTGACTGCAGGTTCTCTTGTGTCTGATGACCATTGTCTGATAAATACTGACTGCAGGTTCTCTTGTGTCTGATGACCACTGCTTGATAAATACTGACTGCAGGTTCTCTTGTGTCTGATGACCGCTGCTTGATAAATACTGACTGCAGGTTCTCTTGTGTCTGATGACCGCTGCTTAATAAATACTGACTGCAGGTTCTCTTGTGTCTGATGAACGCTGCTTGATAAATACTGACTGCAAGTTCTCTTGTGTCTGATGACTGCTGCTTGATAAATACTGACTGCAGGTTCTCTTGTGTCTGATGAGTCTGCTTGATAAATACTGACTGCAGGTTCTCTTGTGTCTGATGACCACTGCTTGATAAATACTGACTGCAGGTTCTCTTGTGTCTGATGACCACTGCTTGATAAATACTGACTGCAGGTTCTCTTGTGTCTGATGACTGCTGCTTGATAAATACTGACTGCAGGGTCTCTTGTGTCTGATGACCTCTGCTTGATAAATACTGACTGCAGGTTCTCTTGTGTCTGATGACTACTGCTTGATAAATACTGACTGCAGGTTCTCTTGTGTCTGATGACCTCTGCTTCATAAATACTGACTGCAGGTTCTCTTGTGTCTGATGACCGCTGCTTGATAAATACTGACTGCAGGTTCTCTTGTGTCTGATGACCGCTGCTTGATAAATACTGACTGCAGATTCTCTTGTGTCTGATGAGCGCTGCTTGATAAATACTGACTGCAGGTTCTCTTGTGTCTGATGGCTGCTGCCTGATAAATACTGACTGCAGGTTCTCTTGTGTCTGATGACCGCTGCTTGATAAATACTGACTGCAGGTTCTCTTGTGTCTGATGACCGCTGCTTGATAAATACTGACTGCAGATTCTCTTGTGTCTGATGACCGCTGCTTGATAAATACTGACTGCAGATTCTCTTGTGTCTGATGACCGCTGCTTGATAAATACTGACTGCAGGTTCTCTTGTGTCTGATGACCGCTGCTTAATAAATACTGACTTCAGGTTCTCTTGTGTCTGATGACAGCTGCTTGATAAATACTGACTGCAGGTTCTCTTGTGTCTGATGACCGCTGCTTGATAAATACTGACTGCAGGTTCTTTTGTGTCTGATGACCACAGCTTGATAAATACTGACTGCAGATTCTCTTGTGTCTGATGACCGCTGCTTGATAAATACTGACTGCAGGTTCTCTTGTGTCTGATGACCGCTGCTTGATAAATACTGACAGCAGGTTCTCTTGTGTCTGATGACCGCTGCTTGATAAATACTGACTGCAGGTTCTCTTGTGTCTGATGACCGCTGCTTGATAAATACTGACTGCAGATTCTCTTGTGTCTGATGACCGCTGCTTGATAAATTTTGACTGCAGGTTCTCTTGTGTCTGATGACCGCTGCTTGATAAATACTGACTGCAGGTTCTCTTGTGTCTGATGACCGCTGCTTGATAAATACTGACTGCAGGTTCTTTTGTGTCTGATGACCGCTGCCTGATAAATACTGACTGCAGGTTCTTTTGTGTCTGATGACCGCTGCTTAATAAATACTGACTTCAGGTTCTCTTGTGTCTGATGACAGCTGCTTGATAAATACTGACTGCAGGTTCTCTTGTGTCTGATGACCATTGTCTGATAAATACTGACTGCAGGTTCTCTTGTGTCTGATGACCACTGCTTGATAAATACTGACTGCAGGTTCTCTTGTGTCTGATGACCGCTGCTTGATAAATACTGACTGCAGGTTCTCTTGTGTCTGATGACCGCTGCTTAATAAATACTGACTGCAGGTTCTCTTGTGTCTGATGAACGCTGCTTGATAAATACTGACTGCAAGTTCTCTTGTGTCTGATGACTGCTGCTTGATAAATACTGACTGCAGGTTCTCTTGTGTCTGATGAGTCTGCTTGATAAATACTGACTGCAGGTTCTCTTGTGTCTGATGACCACTGCTTGATAAATACTGACTGCAGGTTCTCTTGTGTCTGATGACCACTGCTTGATAAATACTGACTGCAGGTTCTCTTGTGTCTGATGACTGCTGCTTGATAAATACTGACTGCAGGGTCTCTTGTGTCTGATGACCTCTGCTTGATAAATACTGACTGCAGGTTCTCTTGTGTCTGATGAGCGCTGCTTGATAAATACTAACTGCAGGTTCTCTTGTGTCTGATGGCCGCTGCTTATTAAATACTGACTGCAGGTTCTCTTGTGTCTGATGACCGCTGCTTGATAAATACTGACTGCAGGTTCTCTTGTGTCTGATGAGCGCTGCTTGATAAATACTGACTGCAGGGTCTCTTGTGTCTGCTGACAGCTGCTTGATAAATACTGACTGCAGGTTCTCTTGTGTCTGATGAGCGCTGCTTAATAAATACTGACTGCAGGGTCTCTTGTGTCTGCTGACAGCTGCTTGATAAATACTGACTGCAGGTTCTCTTGTGTCTGATGACCACTGCTTGATTAATACTGACTGCAGGTTCTCTTGTGTCTGATGACTGCTGCTTAATAAATACTGACTGCAGGGTCTCTTGTGTCTGCTGACAGCTGCTTGATAAATACTGACTGCAGGGTCTCTTGTGTCTGATGACCGCTGCTTGATAAATACTGACTGCAGGTTCTCTTGTGTCTGATGACCACTGCTTGATAAATACTGACTGCAGGTTCTCTTGTGTCTGATGAGCGCTGCTTGATAAATACTGACTGCAGGTTCTCTTGTGTCTGATGAGCGCTGCTTGATAAATACTGACTGCAGGGTCTCTTGTGTCTGATGAGCGCTGCTTGATAAATACTGACTGCAGGGTCTCTTGTGTCTGATGACCGCTGCTTGATAAATACTGACTGCAGGTTCTCTTGTGTCTGATGACCGCTGCTTGATAAATACTGACTGCAGGTTCTCTTGTGTCTGATGACCGCTGCTTGATAAATACTGACTGCAGGTTCTCTTGTGTCTGATGACCGCTGCTTGATAAATACTGACTGCAGGTTCTCTTGTGTCTGATGAGCGCTGCTTGATAAATACTGACCGCATGTTCTCTTGTGTCTGATGAGCGCTGCTTGATAAATACTGACTGCAGGGTCTCTTGTGCCTGATGAGCGCTGCTTGATAAATACTGACTGCAGGTCCTCTTGTGTCTGATGACTGCTGCTTGATAAATACTGACTGCAGGTTCTCTTGTGTCTGATGACCACTGCTTGATAAATACTGACTGCAGGTTCTCTTGTGTCTGATGAGCGCTGCTTGATAAATACTGACTGCAGGGTCTCTTGTGCCTGATGAGCGCTGCTTGATAAATACTGACTGCAGGTCCTCTTGTGTCTGATGACTGCTGCTTGATAAATACTGACTGCAGGTTCTCTTGTGTCTGATGACCGCTGCTTGATAAATACTGACTGCAGGTTCTCTTGTGTCTGATGAGCGCTGCTTGATACATATACTGACTGCAGGTTCTCTTGTGTCTGATGACCGCTGCTTGTTAAATACAGTGTGCAGGTTCTCTTGTGTCTGATGACCGCTGCTTGTTAAATACTGACTGCAGGTTCTCTTGTGTCTGATGGCCGCTGCTTATTAAATACTGACTGCAGGTTCTCTTGTGTCTGATAACCGCTGCTTGATAAATAGTGACTGCAGGTTCTCTTGTGTCTGATGACCGCTGCCTGACAAATACTGACAGCAGGTTCTCTTGTGTCTGATGACCGCTGCTTGATAAATACTGACTGCAGGTTCTCTTGTGTCTGATGACCGCTGCTTGTTAAATACAGTGTGCAGGTTCTCTTGTGTCTGATGACCGCTGCTTGTTAAATACAGTGTGCAGGTTCTCTTGTGTCTGATGACCGCTGCTTGTTAAATACTGACTGCAGGTTCTCTTGTGTCTGATGGCCGCTGCTTATTAAATACTGACTGCAGGTTCTCTTGTGTCTGATAACCGCTGCTTGATAAATAGTGACTGCAGGTTCTCTTGTGTCTGATGACCGCTGCCTGACAAATACTGACAGCAGGTTCTCTTGTGTCTGATGGCTGCTGCCTGATAAATACTGACTGCAGGTTCTCTTGTATCTGATGACCTCTGCCTGACTAATACTGACTGCAGGTTCTCTTGTGTCCGATGACCTCTGCTTGTTAAATACTGACTGCAGGTTCTCTTGTGTCTGATAACCGCTGCTTGATACATATACTGACTGCAGGTTCTCTTGTGTCTGATGACCGCTGCTTGATAAATACTGACTGCAGGTTCTCTTGTGTCTGATAACCGCTGCTTGATAAATAGTGACTGCAGGTTCTCTTGTGTCTGATGACCGCTGCTTGTTAAATACTGACTGCAGGTTCTCTTGTGTCTGATGGCTGCTGCCTGATAAATACTGACTGCAGGTTCTCTTGTGTCTGATGACCGCTGCTTGATAAATACTGACTGCAGATTCTCTTGTGTCTGCTGACAGCTGCTTGATAAATACTGACTGCAGGTTCTCTTGTGTCTGATGAGCGCTGCTTGATAAATACTGACTGCAGGTTCTCTTGTGTCTGATGACCGCTGCTTGATAAATACTGACTGCAGGTTCTCTTGTGTCTGATGACCGCTGCTTGATAAATACTGACTGCAGGTTCTCTTGTGTCTGATGAGCGCTGCTTGATAAATACTGACCGCATGTTCTCTTGTGTCTGATGACCGCTGCTTGATAAATACTGACTGTAGGTTCTCTTGTGCCTGATGAACGCTGCTTGATAAATACTGACTGCAGGTTCTCTTGTGTCTGATGACCGGTTCTTGTTAAATACGGCGTGCCGGTTCTCTTGTGAGAACCTGCAGTCATAGGCAGGCGAAAGCCGAAGAGATTGATAAATCAACCCCAAAGAGACAAAGCCATTGCAAATGGAAAGAAAGCCATATACACTTAACAACGATATCAGCTTGTCCCCAAATAGATTCCAGGTGACAAACAATTGAGAGGTATAGGCTAGTTGGGGTGGAAGGTTGGTAGGTAGGTACACAATAACAAAGCACACATACACAATAACAAAGCACACATACACTATTACACACATACACTATTACACACACATACACAATAACAAAGCACACATACACTATTACACACACATACACTATTACACACACATACACAATAACAAAGCACACATACACTATTACACACACATACACTATTACACACACATACACAATAACAAAGCACACATACACTATTACACACACATACACAATAACAAAGCACACATACACTATTACACACACATACACAATAACAAAGCACACATACACAATAACAAAGCACACATACACTATTACACACACATACACTATTACACACACATACTCAATAACAAAGCACACATACACTATTACACACACATACACTATTACACACACATACACTATTGCACACATATACACAATAACAAAGCACACATACACTATTACACACATATACACAATAACAAAGCACACATACACTATTATACACACACATACACAATAACAAAGCACACATACACTATTACACACACATACACTATTACACACACATACATTATTACACACACATACACAATAACAAAGCACACATACACTATTACACACATATACACAATAACAAAGCACACATACACTATTACACACACATACACAATAACAAAGCACACATACACTATTACACACACATACACTATTACACACACATACACAATAACAAAGCACACATACACTATTACACACACATACACAATAACAAAGCACACATACACTATTACACACACATACACAATAACAAAGCACACATACACAATAACAAAGCACACTTACACTATTACACACACATAGACAATAACAAAACACATATACACTATTACACACACATACACAATAACAAAGCACACATACACTATTACACACACATACACAATAACAAAGCACACATACACTATTACACACACATACACAATAACAAAGCACACATACACTATTACACACACATACACAATAACAAAGCACACATACACTATTACACACATATACACAATAACAAAGCACACATACACTATTACACACACATACACAATAACAAAGCACACATACACTATTACACACACATACACTATTACACACACATACACTATTACACACACACATACACTATTACACACACACATACACAATAACAAAGCACACATACACTATTACACACACATACACAATAACAAAGCACACATACACTATTACACACATATACACAATAACAAAGCACACATACACTATTACACACATATACACAATAACAAAGCACACATACACTATTACACACACATACACAATAACAAAGCACACATACACTATTACACACACATACACAATAACAAAGCACACATACACTATTACACACACATACACAATAACAAAGCACACATACACTATTACACACACATACACAATAACAAAGCACACATACACTATTACACACACATACACTATTACACACATATACACAATAACAAAGCACACATACACAATAACAAAGCACACATACACTATTACACACACATACACTATTACACACACATACACTATTACACACACATATACACAATAACACACATATACACAATAACAAAGCACACATACACTATTACACACACATACACTATTACACACACATACACTATTACACACATATACACAATTACACACATATACACAATTACACACATATACACAATTACACACATATACACAATAACAAAGCAAACATACACTATTACACACATGTAGTTCTGCTTCAATTTTAGGTTTAAGTGCAAATGGTACAACTCTTGGTTTGCAAAATTTTGGAATAGCATTTTCTTTTAGGTGAAGCTGAATCTGCTTGTCTTTCACTAAACCTAGGTTCCCATCAAATACAGTCTTATATTTGTGCTTTAGTGAATTAATCCAAGAAGAATTTGAATTCCCACTTTGGTCCAGCAGTTTGTTAAGCGGTAACTGTTGTGGTAACTTTGGCATGCCCAATGCTTGGATCCAGGATCTACCAAACAAAGGTGGTTCTCCTTTAGGTAAAATGTAGAGGCGTAGCTTTTTAGTTATACCATTAAATATCACTGTAGGTGATACACACCCAATAGGCTTTATTATTTCATGTGAATATGTTTGCATGGTGACAGCTGTTGGAACAATTGGTTGCCTTAGTCCCAGGCGGTTCCAATCAGCAGCTGGGATAACAGAGACTGCTGCTCCTGTATCAACTTCCATAATGAGAGGTCTACCATCTATATTCACATTTGCTTGCAGTTCTGGAATTTTATTTTCAAGGCTGTAGATCTGTAATGTGTATAATGGTTTGTCTTCCTCTGAATCAGTGTGTGGTGTATCTACTGCACGTGACTTGCTGCCTTTCTTACTTTTATCTCTGTCTAAGGAACTTCTGCACACTCTCTTTGTATGACCAATCTTCCCACACCCATAGCAGGTGCAGTTCCTAAACCTGCAGGCATTTGCTGTGTGATTTGTGTCACCACATCTGTAACATGTTGTCTGTGACCCTTGTCTAGCTGGATACTGTTTATTAAGGTGCATACTTGTATGAAAAACATCTATTTCCTTATCACAAACTGCCTGTGCTGGGGCCTGGAGCATTTGTGCATCTTTAGTAGCAAGTTCCATGACTGTAGCTATCTCTATATCACGCTTTAGTGTTAAATCATGCTCTGCTAATAGTCTCTTTTGTACTGTACAGTCCATGAGTCCAATAACAAACATATCACGTAAAGCAGTGTTTAAATAATCACCAAATCTGCAGCTACTTGCTAGTTTCTTTAAACTGATCACATACGTTTTAATGTCCTCATGCTGCAATTGCTTGCGTGTGTAAAACTTAAAGCGTTCTGATATCTCCAGAGGCTTAGGTAGGTAGTGGTCAGATAACAGGCAGATCAGGTCAGACAGAGGTTTAGCATTAGGTTTATCTGGTGAGAGAATGTCCCTTAATGTAGTGTAAGCTGCTGAGCCTATAGTTGTCAGAAACACAGCCACTTGCTTATCAGCTCCTATGTTATTTGCTGTACAATATAGCTCAAACTGTTCAACCCATGTGTCCCATCTGTCTGTGTCTGGTGCAAACACAGGTAAGGTGCCAATAAGTGTCATTATATGTGTGTTATCTGTCTGTGTCTGGTGCAAACACAGGTAAGGTGCCAATAAGTGCCATTATATGTGTGTTATCTGTCTGTGTCTGCTGCAAACACAGGTAAGGTGCCAATAAGTGCCATTATATGTGTGTTATCTGTCTGTGTCTGCTGCAAACACAGGTAAGGTGCCAATAAGTGCCATTATATGTGTGTTATCTGTCTGTGTCTGCTGCAAACACAGGTAAGGTGCCAATAAGTGCCATTATATGTGTGTTATCTGTCTGTGTCTGGTGCAAACACAGGTAAGGTGCCAATAAGTGCCATTATATGTGTGTTATCTGTCTGTGTCTGCTGCAAACACAGGTAAGGTGCCAATAAGTGCCATTATATGTGTGTTATCTGTCTGTGTCTGCTGCAAACACAGGTAAGGTGCCAATAAGTGTCATTATATGTGTGTTATCTGTCTGTGTCCGCTGCAAACACAGGTAAGGTGCCAATAAGTGCCATTATATGTGTGTTATCTGTCTGTGTCTGATGCAAACACAGGTAAGGTGCCAATAAGTGCCATTATATGTGTGTTATCTGTCTGTGCCTGCTGCAAACACAGGTAAGGTGCCAATAAGTGCCATTATATGTGTGTTATCTGTCTGTGTCTGGTGCAAACACAGGTAAGGTGCCAATAAGTGCCATTATATGTGTGTTATCTGTCTGTGTCTGATGCAAACACAGGTAAGGTGCCAATAAGTGCCATTATATGTGTGTTATCTGTTTGTGTCTGGTGCAAACACAGGTGAGGTGCCAATAAGTGCCATTATATGTGTGTTATCTGTCTGTGTCTGGTGCAAACACAGGTAAGGTGCCAATAAGTGCCATTATATGTGTGTTATCTGTCTGTGTCTGCTGCAAACACAGGTGAGGTGCCAATAAGTGTTATTATATGTCTGTTATCTGTCTGTGTCTGCTGCAAACACAGGTGAGGTGCCAATAAGTGCCATTATATGTTACCTGTCTGTGTCTGGTGCAAACACAGGTAAGGTGCCAATAAGTGCCATTATATGTGTGTTATCTGTCTGTGTCTGATGCAAACACAGGTAAGGTGCCAATAAGTGCCATTATATGTGTGTTATCTGTCTGTGTCTGGTGCGAACACAGGTAAGGTGCCAATAAGTGCCATTATATGTGTGTTATCTGTCTGTGTCTGGTGCGAACACAGGTAAGGTGCCAATAAGTGCCATTATATGTGTGTTATCTGTCTGTGTCTGGTGCAAACACAGGTAAGGTGCCAATAAGTGCCATTATATGTGTGTTATCTGTCTGTGTCTGATGCAAACACAGGTAAGGTGCCAATAAGTGCCATTATATGTGTGTTATCTGTCTGTGTCTGGTGCAAACACAGGTAAGGTGCCAATAAGTGCCATTATATGTGTGTTATCTGTCTGTGTCTGCTGCAAACACAGGTGAGGTGCCAATAAGTGCCATTATATGTTACCTGTCTGTGTCTGGTGCAAACACAGGTAAGGTGCCAATAAGTGCCATTATATGTGTGTTATCTGTCTGTGTCTGCTGCAAACACAGGTAAGGTGCCAATAAGTGCCATTATATGTGTGTTATCTGTCTGTGTCTGGTGCAAACACAGGTAAGGTGCCAATAAGTGCCATTATATGTGTGTTATCTGTCTGTGTCTGCTGCAAACACAGGTAAGGTGCCAATAAGTGCCATTATATGTGTGTTATCTGTCTGTGTCTGGTGCAAACACAGGTAAGGTGCCAATAAGTGCCATTATATGTGTGTTATCTGTCTGTGTCTGCTGCAAACACAGGTAAGGTGCCAATAAGTGCCATTATATGTGTGTTATCTGTCTGTGTCTGGTGCAAACACAGGTAAGCTGCCAATAAGTGCCATTAAATGTTACCTGTCTGTGTCTGGTGCAAACACAGGTAAGCTGCCAATAAGTGCCATTAAATGTTACCTGTCTGTGTCTGGTGCAAACACAGGTAAGGTGCCAATAAGTGCCATTATATGTGTGTTATCTGTCTGTGTCTGATGCAAACACAGGTAAGGTGCCAATAAGTGCCATTATATGTGTGTTATCTGTCTGTGTCTGCTGCAAACACAGGTAAGGTGCCAATAAGTGCCATTATATGTGTGTTATCTGTCTGTGTCTGGTGAAAACACAGGTAAGGTGCCAATAAGTGCCATTATATGTGTGTTATCTGTCTGTGTCTGGTGCAAACACAGGTAAGGTGCCAATAAGTGCCATTATATGTGTGTTATCTGTCTGTGTCTGGTGCAAACACAGGTAAGCTGCCAATAAGTGCCATTAAATGTGTGTTATCTGTCTGTGTCTGCTGCAAACACAGGTAAGGTGCCAATAAGTGCCATTATATGTGTGTTATCTGTCTGTGTCTGCTGCAAACACAGGTAAGGTGCCAATAAGTGCCATTATATGTGTGTTATCTGTCTGTGTCTGATGCAAACACAGGTAAGGTGCCAATAAGTGCCATTATAGGGTCAGACCACAGATCCTCGTCACCAGCTGTTATGTTCTGTGTGTAGTCAGGATTAGAACATTCAGTTGTGTGCTGTTACCTTGTGTCTGATGTCTCTTGCACATATCATGAAGACTCTGCAGCAGGAACTTTAGATAACTTTTATTTAGCTACAACCACATGGCTTATTATTCACTAGCAGGTTCCATCAGTAAAACTAACATGGCTTCTGATGATGTCACAGAGACCCAGACACACCCAGGGGGTGTGGTGAGCTGAGCTTAAAGCTGCAGCACTTCTAACATATAATGATGAGACAAGGTTAGTGCAAAGATACAGTAAAAGCTGCAGTAATCTTAACAACACACATACACTATTACACACATACACAATAACAAAGCACACATACACTATTACACACACATACACTATTACACACACATACACTATTACACACACATACACTATTACACACACATGCACTATTACACACATACACAATAACAAAGCACACATACACTATTACACACATACACAATAACAAAGCACACATACACTATTACACACACATACACAATAACAAAGCACACATGCACTATTACACACACACACACTATTACACACACACACTATTACACACACATACACTATTACACACATACACAATTACACACACATACACTATTACACACATACACAATAACACACACATACACTATTACACACATACACTATTACACACATATACTATTACACACACATACACTATTACACACATACACAATTACACACACATACACAATAACACACACATACACTATTACACACATACACTATTACACACACATACACTATTACACACACATACACTATTACACACATACACAATTACACACACATACACTATTACACACACATACACTATTACACACATACACAATTACACACACATACACTATTACACACATACACAATTACACACACATACACTATTACACACATACACTATTACACACATACACAATTACACACACATACACTATTACACACATACACTATTACACACATACACTATTACACACATACACTATTACACACACATACACTATTACACACACACATACACTATTACACACACATACACTATTATACACACACATACACTATTACACACATACACTATTACACACACATACACTATTACACACACACATACACTATTACACACATACACTATTACACACACATACACTATTACACACACACATACACTATTACACACACATACACTATTATACACATACACAATTACACACACATACACTATTACACACACATACACTATTACACACACATACACTATTACACACACATACACTATTACACACATACACAATTACACACACATACACTATTACACACATACACTATTACACACACATACACAATTACACACACATACACTATTACACACATATACACAATAACAAAGCACACATACACTATTACACACACATATACACAATAACAAAGCACACATACACTATTACACACACATACACAATAACAAAGCACACATACACTATTACACACATACACAATAACAAAGCACACATACACTATTACACACACATACACAATAACAAAGCACACATACACTATTACACACACATACACAATAACAAAGCACACATACACTATTACACACACATACACAATAACAAAGCACACATACACTATTACACACATACACTATTACACACATATACACAATAACAAAGCACACATACACTATTACACACATACACTATTACACACACATACACAATAACAAAGCACACATACACTATTACACACATACACTATTACACACATATACACAATAACAAAGCACACATACACTATTACACACACATACACTATTACACACACATACACAATAACAAAGCACACATATACTATTACACACACATACACAATAACAAAGCACACATACACTATTACACACATACACAATAAAAAGCACACATACATAATAACAAAGCACACATACACTATTACACACACATACACTATTACACACACATGCACTATTACACACATACACAATAACAAAGCACACATACACTATTACACACACATACACAATAACAAAGCACACATACTCTATTACACACACATACACAATAACAAAGCACACATATACTATTACACACACATACACAATAACAAAGCACACATACACTATTATACACATACACAATAAAAAGCACACATACACAATAACAAAGCACACATACACTATTACACACATACACAATAACAAAGCACACATACACTATTACACACACATACACTATTACACACATATACACAATAACAAAGCACACATACACTACTACACACATACACATACACTATTACACACACATACACAATAACAAAGCACACATACACTATTACACACACATACACTATTACACACACATACACTATTACACACACATACACTATTACACACACATACACAATAACAAAGCACACATACACAATAACAAAGCACACATACACAATAACAAAGCACACATAAACTATTACACACACACATACACTATTACACACACATACACAATAACAAATCACACATACACTATAACACACACATACACTATTACACACACATACACTATTACACACACATACACAATAACAAAGCACACATACACTATTACACACACATACACAATAACAAAGCACATATACACTATTACACACACATACACAATAACAAAGCACACATACACTATTACACACACATACACAATAACAAAGCACACATACACTATTACACACACATACACAATAACAAAGCACACATACACCATTACACACACATACACAATAACAAAGCACACATACACTATTACACACATACACAATAACAAAGCACACCTACACAATAACACACACATACACAATAACAAAGCACACATACACAATAACAAAGCACACATACACTATTACACACATACACAATAACAAAGCACACATACACTATTACACACATACACAATAACAAAGCACACATACACAATTACACACATACACAATAACAAAGCAAACATACACTATTACACACATACACAATAACAAAGCACACATACACTATTACACACACATACACAATAACAAAGCACACATACACTATTACACACACATACACAATAACAAAGCACACATACACTATTACACACACATACACAATAACAAAGCACACATACACTATTACACACACATACACAATAACAAAGCACACATACACTATTACACACACATACACAATAACAAAGCACACATATACTATTACACACACATACACAATAACAAAGCACACATACACTATTACACACATACACAAAAAAAGCACACATACACAATAACAAAGCACACATACACTATTACACACACATACACTATTACACACACATACACAACAACAAAGCAAACATACACTATTACACACATACACAATAACAAAGCAAACATACACTATTACACACATATACACAATAACAAAGCACACATACACTATTACACACACATACACAATAACAAAGCACACATACACTATTACACACACATACACAATAACAAAGCACACATATACTATTACACACACATACACAATAACAAAGCACACATACACTATTACACACATACACAATAAAAAGCACACATACACAATAACAAAGCACACATACACTATTACACACTTACACAATAACAAAGCACACAAACAATAACAAAGCACACATACACAATAAAGCACACATACACTATTACACACACATACACTATTACACACATATACACAATAACAAAGCACACATACACTATTACACACACATAAACAATAACAAAGCACACATACACTATTACACACACATACACAATAACAAAGCACACATACACTATTACACACATACACAATAACAAAGCACACATAAACTATTACACACACATACACAATAACAAAGCACACATACACAATAACAAAGCACACATACACAATAACAAAGCACACATACACAATAACAAAGCACACATACACTATTACACACATACACAATAACAAAGCACACATACACAATTACACACATACACAATAACAAAGCAAACATACACTATTACACACATACACAATAACAAAGCACACATACACTATTACACGCACATACACAATATACAAAGCACACATACACTTTTACACACACATACACAATAACAAAGCACACATACACTATTACACACACATACACAATAACAAAGCACACACACACTATTACACACACATACACCATAACAAAGCACACATACACTATTACACACACATACACAATAACAAAGCACACATATACTATTACACACACATACACAATAACAAAGCACACATACACTATTACACACATACACAAAAAAAGCACACATACACTATTACACACACAAACACTATAACACACATACACAAAAACAAAGCAAACATACACTATTACACACATATACACAATACAAAGCCACACATACACTATTACACACACATACACAATCAAAGCACACTTACACTATTACACACACATACACAATAACAAAGCACACATATACAATTATACACACACATACACAATAACAAAGCACACATACACTATTACACACATACACAATAAAAAGCACACATACACAATAACAAAGCACACATACACTATTACACACATACACAATAACAAAGCACACATACACTATTACACACACATACACAATAACAAAGCACACATACACTATTACACACACATACACTATTACACACATACACAATAAGAAAGCACACATACACTATTACACACACATACACTATTACACACACATACACAACAACAAAGCACACATACACAATAACAAAGCACACATACACAATACCAAAGCACACAGACTATTACACACACATACACTATTACACACACATACACAATAACAAAGCACACATACACAATAACAAAGCACACATACACAATAACAAAGCACACATACACAATAACAAAGCACACAAACACTATTACACACACACATACACTATTACACACACATACACAATAACAAATCACACATACACTATAACACACACATACACTATTACACACACATACACTATTACACACACATACACAATAACAAAGCACACATACACTATTACACACACATACACAATAACAAAGCACACATACACTATTACACACACATACACAATAACAAAGCACACATACACTATTACACACATACACAATAACACACACATACACAATAACAAAGCACACATACACTAACACACAAACAATAACAAAGCACACATACACTATTACACACACATACACTATTAACAAATCACACAATACACAATTACACACATACACAATACAAAGCACACATACACTATTACACACACATACACAATAACAAGCACAAACACAATAACAAGCAACCACATACACAATAACAAAGCACACATACACTATTACACACACAATACACACTTACACACCACATACACAATAACAAAGCACACATACACTATTACACACACATACACTATACACAATTACCACAATAACAAAGCACACATACACTATTACACACACATACACTATTACACACACACATACACAATTACACACACATACACTATTACACACATACACAATAACAAAGCACACATACACTATTACACACATACACAATAACAAAGCACACATACACTATTACACACATACACAATAACAAAGCACACATACACTATTACACACATACACAATAACAAAGCACACATACACTATTACACGCACATACACAATAACAAAGCACACATACACTATTACACACACATACACAATAACAAAGCACACATACACTATTACACACACATACACAATAACAAAGCACACATACACTATTACACACACATACACCATAACAAAGCACACATACACTATTACACACACATACACAATAACAAAGCACACATATACTATTACACACACATACACAATAACAAAGCACACATACACTATTACACACACATACACAAAAAAAGCACACATACACTATTACACACACATACACTATTACACACATACACAATAACAAAGCAAACATACACTATTACACACATATACACAATAACAAAGCACACATACACTATTACACACACATACACAATAACAAAGCACACATACACTATTACACACACATACACAATAACAAAGCACACATATACTATTACACACACATACACAATAACAAAGCACACATACACTATTACACACATACACAATAAAAAGCACACATACACAATAACAAAGCACACATACACTATTACACACATACACAATAACAAAGCACACAAACAATAACAAAGCACACATACACAATAAAGCACACATACACTATTACACACACATACACTATTACACACATATACACAATAACAAAGCACACATACACTATTACACACACATAAACAATAACAAAGCACACATACACTATTACACACACATACACAATAACAAAGCACACATACACTATTACACACATACACAATAACAAAGCACACATACACTATTACACACACATACACAATAACAAAGCACACATACACAATAACAAAGCACACATACACAATACCAAAGCACACATAGACTATTACACACACATACACAATACCAAAGCACACATAGACTATTACACACACATACACAATAACAAAGCACACATATACTATTACACACACATACACAATAACAAAGCACACATACACTATTACACACATACACAATAAAAAGCACACATACACTATTACACACATACACAATAACAACGCACACATACACTATTACACACATACACAATAACAAAGCACACACACTATTACACACATACACAATAACAAAGCACACATACACTATTACACACATACACAATAACAAAGCACACATACACTATTACACACACATACACAATAACAAAGCACACATACACTATTACACACACATACACAATAAGAAAGCACACATACACTATTACACACACATACACTATTACACACACATACACAACAACAAAGCACACATACACAATAACAAAGCACACATACACAATACCAAAGCACACAGACTATTACACACACATACACAACAAAGCACACATACACTATTACACACACATACACTATTACACACACATACACTATTACACACAAACTATTACACACACATACACAATAACAAAGCACACATACACTATTACACACATATACACAATAACAAAGCACACATACACTATTACACACATACACAATAACAAAGCACACATACACTATTACACACATACACAATAACAAAGCACACATACACTATTACACACACATACACAATAACAAAGCACACATACACAATTACACACACAATAACAAAGCACACATACACTATTACACACACATACACTATTACACACATACACAATAACAAAGCACACATACACAATAACAAAGCACACATACACTATTACACACACATACACAATAACAAAGCACACATACACAATAACAAAGCACACATACACTATTACACACACATACACAATTACACACATATACACAATAACAAAGCACACATACACTATTACACACACATACACTATTACACACATACACAATAACAAAGCACACATACACTATTACACACACATACACTATTACACACACATACACAATAACAAAGCACACATATACTATTACACACACATACACAATAACAAAGCACACATACACTATTACAAACATACACAATAACAAAGCACACATACACTATTACACACATACACAATAACAAAGCACACATACACTATTACACACATACACAATAACAAAGCACACACACTATTACACACATACACAATAACAAAGCACACATACACTATTACACACATACACAATAACAAAGCACACATACACTATTACACACATACACAATAACAAAGCACACATACACTATTACACACATACACAATAACAAAGCACACATACACTATTACACACATACACAATAACAAAGCACACATACACTATTACACACACATACACAATAACAAAGCACACATACACTATTACACACACATACACTATTACACACATACACAATAAGAAAGCACACATACACTATTACACACACATACACTATTACACACACATACACAACAACAAAGCACACATACACAATACCAAAGCACACAGACTATTACACACACATACACAACAAAGCACACATACACTATTACACACACATACACTATTACACACACATACACTATTACACACAAACTATTACACACACATACACAATAACAAAGCACACATACACTATTACACACATATACACAATAACAAAGCACACATACACTATTACACACATACACAATAACAAAGCACACATACACTATTACACACATACACAATAACAAAGCACACATACACTATTACACACATACACAATAACAAAGCACACATACACTATTACACACACATACACAATAACAAAGCACACATACACTATTACACACACAATAACAAAGCACACATACACTATTACACACACATACACTATTACACACATACACAATAACAAAGCACACATACACTATTACACACACATACACAATAACAAAGCACACATACACTATTACACACATACACAATAACAAAGCACACATACACTATTACACACACATACACAATTACACACATATACACAATAACAAAGCACACATACACTATTACACACACATACACTATTACACACATACACAATAACAAAGCACACATACACTATTACACACACATACACTATTACACACACATACACAATAACAAAGCACACATATACTATTACACACACATACACAATAACAAAGCACACATACACTATTACACACATACACAATAACAAAGCACACATACACTATTACACACATACACAATAACAAAGCACACATACACTATTACACACATACACAATAACAAAGCACACATACACTATTACACACACATACACTATTACAAACACATACACAATAACAAAGCACACATACACAATAACAAAGCACACATACACAATACCAAAGCACACAGAGACTATTACACACACATACACTATTACACACAAACTATTACACACATACACAATAACAAAGCACACATACACTATTACACACACATACACAATAACAAAGCACACATACACTATTACACACATACACAATAACAAAGCACACATACACTATTAAACACACATACACTATTACACACATATACACAATAACAAAGCACACATACACTATTACACACACATACACTATTACACACATACACAATAACAAAGCACACATACACTATTACACACACATACACAATAACAAAGCACACATACACTATTACACACATACACAATAACAAAGCACACATACACTATTACACACACATACACAATAACAAAGCACACATACACTATTACACACACATACACAATAACAAAGCACACATACACTATTAAACACACATACACAATTACACACACATGCACTATTACACACATACACAATAACAAAGCACACATACACTATTACACACACATGCACTATTACACACATACACAATAACAAAGCACACATACACTATTACACACATACACAATAACAAAGCACACATACACTATTACACACACATACACAATAACAAAGCACACATACACTATTACACACATACACAATAACAAAGCACACACACACTATTACACACACATACACAATAACAAAGCACACATACACTATTACACACACATACACAATAACAAAGCACACATACACTATTACACACACATACACAATAACAAAGCACACATACACTATTACACACACATACACAATAACAAAGCACACATACACTATTACACACACATACACTATTACACACACACACACACAATAACAAAGCACACATACACTATTACACACACACACACAATAACAAAGCACACATACACTATTACACACACATACACAATAACAAAGCACACGTAGACTATTACACACACATACACTATTACACACACATACACAATAACAAAGCACACATACACTATTACACACACATACACTATTACACACACATACACAATTACACACATATACACAATAACAAAGCACACACACTATTACACATACACAATAACAAAGCACACATACACAATAACAAAGCACACATAAACAATAACAAAGCACACATACACAATAACAAAGCACACATACACAATAACAAAGCACACACACTATTACACATACACAATAACAAAGCACACATACACAATAACAAAGCACACACACACAATAACAAAGCACACATACACAATAACAAAGCACACACACACAATAACAAAGCACACACACACAATAACAAAGCACACATACACTATTACACACACATACACAATAACAAAGCACACATACACTATTACACACACATACACAATAACAAAGCACACATACACTATTACACACACATACACAATTACACACATATACACAATAACAAAGCACACATACACTATTACACACATACACAATAACAAAGCACACATACACTATTACACACACATACACAATAACAAAGCACACATACACTATTACACACGTACACAATAACAAAGCACACACACACTATTACACACATAATTAATTAAATGCCCTATCCTCCTGGCTTGCTGGAAAACCTTAATAACTGGAGCCATAAAACTGGCTCAACACATAACTATGTACAAATAATAACTGGAGCCATAGAACTGACTCAACAACTTAACTATGTACAACTATAACTCTTAAATAACTTTGTATAAAACTGTAATACTTAAATAAACACGCAGACACAGATATATGGGAAAAGACCCGAAGGTCGCATTTATTGTAGAACGTGAGAACCGGCTGGACTCAACGGGGCCAGCTAAAACATGTGGCGGCAATCTAGCTAGGAGTAGGGACCCCCTGCTAGGAGAATGGACCGCGCCCGTGAATGCCCACACAAGCGGAGCTCAGCTGCCGCAGAAGCTTAGGGAGTTCTCGGCATCTTAGAATGGGAGGGACCCCAGGCGCGCGCCTGCAGAGATCACCCTCCCCTGGGCAGCCGTCACTCTACCTCTGATGGCAAACCGGGGCGCGGACCAACCGCCTAACCAGGGTGTAAAGTAACGATCTCCGAACCAGTAGGACCAGGTGTGACTAGACGCGTCTCCATGCCACTACCTGGGGAGTCATAAACTACCGTCCTTGGACTTAAGGAAACAAGCCGCGTAGCTCTCATCCAGCCTCGGACACCTAGCTGAAACACCCTGGTGATGTAGCAGCCTAAAGATTGCCGTGTGAACAAGTGCAGGGAGGGAGGGAGGGACGCTGTGAAGACGAGCTGGAAAAGAGGGTTTGGGCCTTGGGAGCTGACTACTTAAAGGTAAGCTAAACCCCACCCTCACTAATGCAACATTGTTGCAACCTTCACAGCAGCACACTCCTAAGGGCCTTAATTATTATGGTCGTTCTGGGCTATGCTGCCCTCCACTGTCTCATACACAATAACAAAGCACACATACACTATTACACACACATACACAATAACAAAGCACACATACACTATTACACACACATACACAATAACAAAGCACACATACACTATTACACACATACACAATAACAAAGCACACATACACTATTACACACACATACACTATTACACACATACACAATAAGAAAGCACACATACACAATAACAAAGCACACATACACAATACCAAAGCACACAGAGACTATTACACACACATACACTATTACACACACATACACTATTACACACAAACTATTACACACATACACAATAACAAAGCACACATACACTATTACACACACATACACAATAACAAAGCACACATACACTATTACACACATACACAATAACAAAGCACACATACACTATTACACACATACACTATTACACACATACACAATAACAAAGCACACATACACTATTACACACACATACACAATAACAAAGCACACATACACTATTACACACATACACAATAACAAAGCACACACACACTATTACACACACATACACAATAACAAAGCACACATACACTATTACACACACATACACAATAACAAAGCACACATACACTATTACACACACATACACAATAACAAAGCACACATACACTATTACACACACATACACAATAACAAAGCACACATATACTATTACACACACATACACAATAACAAAGCACACGTAGACTATTACACACACATACACTATTACACACACATACACAATAACAAAGCACACATACACTATTACACACACATACACTATTACACACACATACACAATAACACAGCACACATACACTAACACACATAAACAATAACAAAGCACACATACACAATAACACACACATACACAATAACAAAGCACACATACACAATAACACACACATACACAATAACAAAGCACACATACACTATTACACACATAAACAATAACAAAGCACACATACACAATAACACACACATACACAATAACAAAGCACACATACACAATAACACACACATACACAATAACAAAGCACACATACACTAACACACAAACAATAACAAAGCACACATACACAATAACAAAGAACACATACAAAATAACAAAGCACACATACACAATAACAAAGCACACATACACAATAACAAAGCTCACACACTATTACACATACACAATAACAAAGCACACATACACAATAACAAAGCACACATACACAATAACAAAGCACACATACACAATAACAAAGCTCACACACTATTACACATACACAATAACAAAGCACACATAAACAATAACAAAGCACACATACACAATAACAAAGCACACATACACAATAACAAAGCACACACACTATTACACATACACAATAACAAAGCACACATACACAATAACAAAGCAAACACACACAATAACAAAGCACACATACACAATAACAAAGCACACACACACAATAACAAAGCACACACACACAATAACAAAGCACACATACACAATAACAAAGCACACATATACTATTACACACACATACACAATAACAAAGCACACATATACTATTACACACACATACACAATAACAAAGCACACATACACTATTACACACACATACACAATAACAAAGCACACATACACTAACACACATAAACAATAACAAAGCACACACACACAATAACAAAGCACACACACACAATAACAAAGCACACATACACAATAACAAAGCACACATACACAATAACAAAGCACACATACACAATAACAAAGCACACATATACTATTACACACACATACACAATAACAAAGCACACATACACTAACACACATAAACAATAACAAAGCACACACACACAATAACAAAGCACACATACACAATAACAAAGCACACATACACAATAACAAAGCACACATACACAATAACAAAGCACACATACACAATAACAAAGCACACATATACTATTACACACACATACACAATAACAAAGCACACATACACTATTACACACACATACACAATAACAAAGCACACATACACTAACACACATAAACAATAACAAAGCACACACACACAATAACAAAGCACACATACACAATAACAAAGTACACATACACAATAACAAAGCACACATACACAATAACAAAGCACACATACACAATAACAAAGCACGCACACACAATAACAAAGCACACATACACAATAACAAAGCACACATACACTATTACACACATACACAATAACAACGCACACATACACTATTACACACATACACAATAACAAAGCACACACACTATTACACACATACACAATAACAAAGCACACATACACTATTACACACATACACAATAACAAAGCACACATACACTATTACACACATACACAATAACAAAGCACACATACACTATTACACACATACACAATAACAAAGCACACATACACTATTACACACATACACAATAACAAAGCACACATACACTATTACACACACATACACAATAACAAAGCACACATACACTATTACACACACATACACTATTACACACATACACAATAAGAAAGCACACATACACTATTACACACACATACACTATTACACACACATACACAACAACAAAGCACACATACACAATAACAAAGCACACATAGACTATTACACACATACACAACAAAGCACACATACACTATTACACACACATACACTATTACACACAAACTATTACACACACATACACAATAACAAAGCACACATACACTATTACACACATATACACAATAACAAAGCACACATACACTATTACACACATACACAATAACAAAGCACACATACACTATTACACACATATACACAATAACAAAGCACACATACACTATTACACACACAATAACAAAGCACACATACACTATTACACACACATACACAATAACAAAGCACACATACACTATTACACACACATACACAATAACAAAGCACACATACACAATTACACACACATACACAATTACACACATATACACAATAACAAAGCACACATACACTATTACACACACATACACTATTACACACATACACAATAACAAAGCACACATACACAATAACAAAGCACACATACACAATAACAAAGCACACATACACAATAACAAAGCACACACACTATTACACATACACAATAACAAAGCACACATACACAATAACAAAGCAAACACACACAATAACAAAGCACACATACACAATAACAAAGCACACACACACAATAACAAAGCACACACACACAATAACAAAGCACACATACACAATAACAAAGCACACATATACTATTACACACACATACACAATAACAAAGCACACATATACTATTACACACACATACACAATAACAAAGCACACATACACTATTACACACACATACACAATAACAAAGCACACATACACTAACACACATAAACAATAACAAAGCACACACACACAATAACAAAGCACACACACACAATAACAAAGCACACATACACAATAACAAAGCACACATACACAATAACAAAGCACACATACACAATAACAAAGCACACATATACTATTACACACACATACACAATAACAAAGCACACATACACTAACACACATAAACAATAACAAAGCACACACACACAATAACAAAGCACACATACACAATAACAAAGCACACATACACAATAACAAAGCACACATACACAATAACAAAGCACACATACACAATAACAAAGCACACATATACTATTACACACACATACACAATAACAAAGCACACATACACTATTACACACACATACACAATAACAAAGCACACATACACTAACACACATAAACAATAACAAAGCACACACACACAATAACAAAGCACACATACACAATAACAAAGTACACATACACAATAACAAAGCACACATACACAATAACAAAGCACACATACACAATAACAAAGCACGCACACACAATAACAAAGCACACATACACAATAACAAAGCACACATACACTATTACACACATACACAATAACAACGCACACATACACTATTACACACATACACAATAACAAAGCACACACACTATTACACACATACACAATAACAAAGCACACATACACTATTACACACACATACACAATAACAAAGCACACATACACTATTACACACATACACAATAACAAAGCACACATACACTATTACACACATACACAATAACAAAGCACACATACACTATTACACACATACACAATAACAAAGCACACATACACTATTACACACACATACACAATAACAAAGCACACATACACTATTACACACACATACACTATTACACACATACACAATAAGAAAGCACACATACACTATTACACACACATACACTATTACACACACATACACAACAACAAAGCACACATACACAATAACAAAGCACACATAGACTATTACACACACATACACAACAAAGCACACATACACTATTACACACACATACACTATTACACACAAACTATTACACACACATACACAATAACAAAGCACACATACACTATTACACACATATACACAATAACAAAGCACACATACACTATTACACACACATACACAATAACAAAGCACACATACACTATTACACACACATACACAATAACAAAGCACACATACACTATTACACACACATACACAATAAAGCACACATACACTATTACACACACATACACAATAACAAAGCACACATACACTATTACACACATACACAATAACAAAGCACACATACACTATTACACACACATACACAATTACAAGCACACATACACTATTACACACACATACACAATAACAAAGCACACATACACTATTACACACATACACAATAACAAAGCACACATACACTATTACACACACATACACAATAACAAAGCACACATACACTATTACACACACATACACAATACAAAGCACACATACACTATTACACACACATACACAATAACAAAGCACACATACACTATTACACACATACACAATAACAAAGCACACATACACTATTACACACATACACAATAACAAAGCACACATACACTATTACACACATACACAATAACAAAGCACACATACACTATTACACACATACACAATAACAAAGCACACATACACTATTACACACATACACAATAACAAAGCACACATACACTATTACACACACATACACTATTAGACACATACACAATAACAAAGCACACATACACTATTACACACACATACACTATTACACACACATACACAATAACAAAGCACACATACAGAATACCAAAGTACACATACACTATTACACACACATACACTATTACACACACATACACTATTACACACACACTATTACACACATACACAATAACAAAGCACACATACACTATTACACACATATACACAATAACAAAGCACACATACACTATTACACACATATACACAATAACAAAGCACACATACACTATTACACACACATACACTATTACACACACATACACTATTACACACACATACACAATAACAAAGCACACATACACTATTAAACACACATACACTATTACACACATATACACAATAACAAAGCACACATACACTATTACACACACATACACTATTACACACATACACAATAACAAAGCACACATACACTATTACACACACATACACAATAACAAAGCACACATACACTATTACACACATACACAATAACAAAGCACACATACACTATTACACACACATACACAATAACAAAGCACACATACACTATTACACACACATACACAATAACAAAGCACACATACACTATTACACACACATACACAATAACAAAGCACACATACACTATTACACACACATACACAATTACACACACATACACAATTACACACATATACACAATAACAAAGCACACATACACTATTACACACATACACAATAACAAAGCACACATACACTATTACACACACATACACAATAACAAAGCACACATACACTATTACACACATACACAATAACAAAGCACACACACACTATTACACACACATACACAATAACAAAGCACACATACACTATTACACACACATACACAATAACAAAGCACACATACACTATTACACACACATACACAATAACAAAGCACACATACACTATTACACACACATACACTATTACACACACATACACAATAACAAAGCACACATACACTATTACACACATACACAATAACAAAGCACACATACACTATTACACACACATACACAATAACAAAGCACACATACACTATTACACACACATACACTATTACACACATACACAATAACAAAGCACACATACACTATTACACACACATACACTATTACACACACATACACAATAACAAAGCACACATACAGAATACCAAAGTACACATACACTATTACACACACATACACTATTACACACACATACACTATTACACACACACTATTACACACATACACAATAACAAAGCACACATACACTATTACACACATATACACAATAACAAAGCACACATACACTATTACACACATATACACAATAACAAAGCACACATACACTATTACACACACATACACTATTACACACACATACACAATAACAAAGCACACATACACTATTAAACACACATACACTATTACACACATATACACAATAACAAAGCACACATACACTATTACACACACATACACTATTACACACATACACAATAACAAAGCACACATACACTATTACACACACATACACAATAACAAAGCACACATACACTATTACACACATACACAATAACAAAGCACACATACACTATTACACACACATACACAATAACAAAGCACACATACACTATTACACACACATACACAATAACAAAGCACACATACACTATTACACACACATACACAATAACAAAGCACACATACACTATTACACACACATACACAATTACACACACATACACAATTACACACATATACACAATAACAAAGCACACATACACTATTACACACATACACAATAACAAAGCACACATACACTATTACACACACATACACAATAACAAAGCACACATACACTATTACACACATACACAATAACAAAGCACACACACACTATTACACACACATACACAATAACAAAGCACACATACACTATTACACACACATACACAATAACAAAGCACACATACACTATTACACACACATACACAATAACAAAGCACACATACACTATTACACACACATACACTATTACACACACACACACAATAACAAAGCACACATACACTATTACACACACATACACAATAACAAAGCACACATACACTATTACACACATACACTATTACACACATACACAATAACAAAGCACACGTAGACTATTACACACACATACACTATTACACACACATACACAATAACAAAGCACACATACACTATTACACACACATACACTATTACACACACATACACAATAACAAAGCACACATACACTAACACACATAAACAATAACAAAGCACACATACACAATAACACACACATACACAATAACACACACATACACAATAACAAAGCACACATACACTATTACACACATAAACAATAACAAAGCACACATACACAATAACACACACATACACAATAACAAAGCACACATACACAATAACACACACATACACAATAACAAAGCACACATACACTAACACACAAACAATAACAAAGCACACATACACAATAACAAAGCACACATACAAAATAAAAAAACACACATACACAATAACAAAGCACACATACACAATAACAAAGCACACATACACAATAACAAAGCACACATACACAATAACAAAGCACACATACACAATAACACACACATAAACAATAACAAAGCACACATACACAATAACAAAGCACACATACACAATAACAAAGCACACATACACAATAACAAAGCACACACACTATTACACATACACAATAACAAAGCACACATACACAATAACACACACATACACAATAACAAAGCACACACACACAATAACAAAGCACACATACACAATAACAAAGCACACATACACAATAACAAAGCACACATACACAATAACAAAGCACACACACACAATAACAAAGCACACATACACAATAACAAAGCACGCACACACACACAATAACAAAGCACACACACACAATAACAAAGCACACACACACAATAACAAAGCACACATACACTATTACACACATACACAATAACAAAGCACACATACACTATTACACACATACACAATAACAAAGCACACATACACTATTACACACACATACACAATAAGAAAGCACACATACACAATAACAAAGCACACAAAGACTATTACACACACATACACAACAAAGCACACATACACTATTACACACACATACACTATTACACACACATACACTATTACACACATACACAATAACAAAGCACGCATACACTATTACACACATACACAATAACAAAGCACACATACACTATTACACACACATACACAATAAGAAAGCACACATACACTATTACACACACATACACTATTACACACACATACACAATAACAAAGCACACATACACAATACCAAAGCACACAAAGACTATTACACACACATACGCAACAAAGCACACATACACTATTACACACACATACACTATTACACACACATACACTATTACACACACATACACTATTACACACACATGCACTATTACACACACATACACTATTACACATATAAACTATTACACACACATACACTATTACACACACATAAACTATTACACACACATACACTATTACACACATAAACACTATTACACACACATACACAATAACAAAGCACACATACACTATTACACACATATACACAATAACAAAGCACACATACACTATTACACACATACACAATAACAAAGCACACATACACTATTACACACATACAAAATAACAAAGCACACATACACTATTGCACACACATAGACTATTACACACATATACACAATAACAAAGCACACATACACTATTACACACACATACACTATTACACACATATACACAATAACAAAGCACACATACACTATTACACACATATACACAATAACAAAGCACACATACACTATTACACACACATACACTATTACACACATACACAATAACAAAGCACACATACACTATTACACACACATACACAATAACAAAGCACACATACACTATTACACACATACACAATAACAAAGCACACACACTATTACACACACATACACAATAACAAAGCACACATACACTATTACACACACATACACAATAACAAAGCACACATACACTATTACACACACATACACAATAACAAAGCACACATACACTATTACACACACATACACTATTACACACACATACACAATAACAAAGCACACATACACTATTACACACATACACAATAACAAAGCACACCTACACAATAACACACACATACACAATAACAAAGCACACATACACAATAACAAAGCACACATACATAATAACAAAGCACACATACACAATAACAAAGCACACATACACTAACACACATACTAACACACATACACAATAACAAAGCATACATACACTAACACACACACTAACAAAGCGCACACACACAAACTAACAAAGCACACACACATACACACAAACTAACAAAGCACACACACACAAACTAACAAAGCACACACACACAAACTAACCAAGCACACATACACTAACACACACACACCCTAACACACATACACTAACACACACACACTAACAAAGCACACATGCACTAACACAAACAAAGAACACACACTAACAAAGCACACATACACTAACACACACACTAACACACACACACTAACAAAGCATACATACACTAACACACACACTAACACACAATACATCACACATACACTAACACAGCACACATACACTAACACACACACACTAACCAAGCACACATACACTAACACGCATACACTAACACAGCACACATACACTAACACACACACTAACAAAGCACACATACACTAACACACATACACTAACACAGCACACATACACTAACACAGCACACATACACTAACACACATACACTAACACAGCACACATACACTAACACACACACTAACAAAGCACACATACACTAACACAGCACACATACACTAACACACATACACTAACACACACACTAACAAAGCACACATACACTAACAAAGCACACATACACTAACACACATACACTAGTACACACACACATATTAATATATCAGGGGAGAGAGGGGTTGGGTCATACATACATACAACCTGCAAGGACAGATAAGATAGGATGCATTGTGGCTTTATGAGTGTGAGTGAATTTTATTTTGTAACTCTATAATTGTAATACCTATTAACTTGGGCAGATTCAAATTCTATGTCTGGGAAAGGACGGAGTGTCTGGTAAATTATTTAGCCTGGTACTACTATCAGTAGTATAGTGGGTATATCCCTTATTCGAGCATCACACATACATGGGATCTGTTTACTTTACTATGTCGTCTTGTTTATGTCCCATCCACGGCCTCGGCAGCTGGCTGCGAGAGGGAAGCAAGAGTATTGTCGTGTTGGTTAGCAATGGTGGTATTTGCCGGTGGCCTCCCACAAACCCCCAGCAAACAGTATGGTGTCTTGACTATGCCTGTGCTTGTAAAATAGAAAGGAGTGGGAATATATCAGGGAGAACCATGTACTCCATATGATATAACTATAAATGCTTGTGAAGTCCAACAGTACAGTGCAGTTGTAATGATTGGAATAAAGTTATAACACTAAAAGAACATTTGTAAACCAAACTATTATCGTATATATAATTAGCCAGAAAAAAACTAATTATGCTTACCAGATAATTTTATTTCCTTCTTTATAAGGAGAGTCTACGGCATCATTCCTTACTGTTGGGAAATACTGAACCTGGCCACCAGGAGGAGGCAAAGACACCCCAGCCAAAGGCTTACATACCTCTCCCACTTCCCCCATCCCCCAGTCATTCTGCCAAGGGAACCAGGAACAGTAGGAGAAATATTAGGGAATAAATGGTGCCAGAAAAAACAAAATTTAGAGGGCCACCCATCGGAGAACACGGGCGGGGGCCGTGGACTCTCCTTATACAGAAGGAAATTAAATTATCTGGTAAGCATAATTTATGTTTTCCTTCTTAATATAAGGAGAGTCCATAGCATCATTCCTTACTGTTGGGAAAACTATACCCAAGCTCTAGAGTACACTGAATGATAACGGGAGGGACAAAAAGAGAGGCGGACCCTAATCTGAGGGCACCACAGCCTGCAAAACCATTCTCCCAAAAGCTGCGTCAGCTGAAGAAAAAACATAAAACTAGTAAAATTTAGAAAAAGTTTGTAAGGAGGAACAGGCAGCCGCCTTATAAATCTGATCCATAGAGGCCTCGTTCTTAAAGGCCCAAGAGGAAGCCACTGCTCTAGTTGAATGAGCCGTCATCTTCTGAGAAGGTTTATGTCCTGCTGTCTCATAAGATAAGCGGATACCAGGACCCTTACGCTTCCCGAAATAGACAACAAACAAGGAAGAAGTTTGGCTAAAATCTTAGTAGCCTGAAGATAGAACGTCAAGGCAGGCACCACATCCAAATTATGAAGCAAACATTCCTTCGAGGAGGATTGGGAGACAAGGAAGGAACCACAATCTGTTGATTGATGTTGTGTTCTGATACGACCTTAGGGAGAAAACCTAACTTAGTACGTAGGACAGCCTTATCCGAATAGAACTCCAGATAAGGAGGCTCATATTGCAAGGCAGCAATCTCATATACTCTGCGCGCAGAAGCAATAGCCAGTAGAAAAAGAATGTTCCAGGACAACAATTTAATGTCAACTTCATGCATAGGCTCAAGCGGAGCCCGTTGCAAAACCTTAAGAACAAGATTTAGATCTAAACACAGGTCTGATCCTAGTCAGAGCCATAACAAAGGACTGTACATATGGAAGCTCCATGAGCCTCTTGTGCAGTAAAACAGACAGGGTCTAAATCTGTCCCCTCAGGGAACTGGCAGAAAGGCCCTTCTCAAGTCCATCCTGGAGAAACGAAAGGATCCTGGCAACCTTAACTTTATAGAAAATCCAAAGCAAGTGGCAGCAATATATTTATTTAACATTTAAGCACAGCAGCGACGTTTCAGCAGTATATTGCTGCCACTTGCTTTGGATTTGCTATCTATGTATTGGAGATTGGAGTGGGTCACCTAAATGGCGTGCACAGACCGTTGAGTGTTGAACTGATTTTTTAACCTCAACTTTATGCCAGAAAAATCCACACTCTTCACACCAGAATAAGTAGAATCTTCACACATTATGATAGATGCGACGAGTAACCGGTTTACGAGCTTGAATGAGAGTATCAATAACTCTCTCAGAAAAACTTCTCTTGGCTAGGACTAGGCGTTTAATCTCCATGCAGTCAGCCACAGAGAATCTAGATTTTGATGAACAAAAGGACCTTGTTCTAGCAGATCCCTGTGACAAGGTAACTTCCACGGAGGAGATGATGACATCCCCACCAGATCCGCAAACCACATCCTTCGTGGCCACGATTGAGCAATCAGTATCACTGATGCCTGCTCCTGCTTGATGCGGGCCACTACACGAGGAAGGAGTGGTAACGGAGGGAAAAGGTAAATTAGACTGAACCTCCAAGGCACTGCTAATGCATCTATTAGTTCCGCCTGAGGATCCCTGAACCTCGACCCATGTCTGGGTAGCTTGGTATTGAGACGGGACACCATGAGATCTATCTCTGGTGTCCCCGACCTGTTGCATATGTCCGCAAACACTTTGGGATGGAGAGACTATTCCCCTGGATGAAAGGATTGTCTGCTGAGAAAATCCGCTTCCCAGTTGTCCATACCCGGAATGTGGATCGCTGACAGCAAACAGCTGTGGGCCTCCGCCCACTCCAAAATCCGAGATACTTCCCTCATTGCTACAAAACCTTCTCGTTCCCCCCTGATGGTTGATGTAAGCCACCGAGGTTATTTTGTCTGATAAACAGGGACAAACCCAGAAGGGGCCAAAGCCTTCAGAGCATTGAAGATTGCCCGAAATTCCAGAATGTTGATCAGAAGGGAGCATTCCTCCTGAGTCCACAGGCCCTGTGCCTTCTTGGGTCCGTAATCACAATCTCCCAGGATGGTCTTAAGAAGGATGTCCCTCGGGACAGATGATCCGGACAGAGCCACCAAGAGAGTGATTCTCTCGACCAGTTGTCCAGAGAAATCTGTTGAGACAGATCCTTGATCGCCGTTCCACTGCCTCAGCATGCAGAATTGCAACGGTCTGAGACGGAACCTGGCAAAGGGAATGATGTCCATGCTGGACACCATGAGACCAATCACCTCTATACACTGAGTCAGAGAGGAAAGATTTAGAATGATCGTCCGCCAGACGAAAAGATGGTGCTTGTACCAGAATATCGTCCAAGTAGGGAGCTACTGCTATACCCTGGGTTCTGGCAACGGCTAGAAGAGCCCCTAGAATCTTCGTAAAAAATCTTGGAGCAATAGCTAGACCAAACGGAAGTGCAATGAACTGGAAATGCTGGTCCAGGAATGCAAACCTTAGGAACTGGAAGTGGTCCTTGTGGATTGGAACATGAAGGTAAGCATCCTTCAGATCTATAGTGGCCATGAACTGTCCTTCCTGAACTAAGGGAAGGATGGACCTTATCGTCTCAATCTTGAACAAGGGGACATTTAGAAATTTAAGCACTTTAGGTCCAGAATTGGGCAAAAAGTTCCCTCCTTCTTTGGGACCATGAAAAGGTTTGAATAGTATCCCAAACCTCTTTCTGCAATAGGCACCGGGACAATCACCCCTATGAAGGACAGATCCCGCATGCACCCCAGAGAGGCTTCCCTCTTTCTGGAAGACAAGACTGAGAGGAGAAATCTTCCCTTGGGTGGATGAGACTTGAAACCTAGCTTGTATCCCGGAGCTATGACCTCCAGGACCCACAGATCCTGCACTTTCCTGAACCAAGCATCTGAAAAGAGCGACAGTCTGCCCCCTCCACGTTCCAGAGCCGGATCGGGGCCGCCCCTTCATAACGATTTAGTCTCGGCGGCCTTCTTGCTCTGCTTGGACTTATTCCAGGACTGAGCCGGCTTCCAAGTACTCTTGGTTTGCTCGGGCTTAGGGGAGGACTGCTGTCGTTGGGAATTAGAACAAAGTGTAGATAGATATTTGCACTATAGAAATGTAACTAAAAAAACAGTGCAAAAAAGGGAATCCCTATATTCCCTTGAAAGTGATAGAGCAGGAGATTTCTCTTTCGAAAAAGAGAAAAATGTACTATGCGCTACAAAGTGCAGCTAAATTAGTAACAAAAGATGACAATTTTGAAAAATATAATGTGCGTTTGCAAATGTAAAATAATAATAAAGTGTATATGCAACAATGTGAAAAAATTAGCACGAAAGTGTGGTGTATATATATATATATATGTGCAACAGTGTAAGTAAAAAAGGAGGGGGGGTGAATGATCACGTTTGTGTAGGTGTGTATATAAACACCTGAAAAAAGACACTTAAAAAAAAAAAGGGGGTGAATGATCACATAAGTGTGGTGTATCTATAAACAGCTGTAATTAATAAACACTTATAATTTGATGGTGTCAAAGACATATGATATCTAGAGCATGGCAAAATAAGGTGCAAATGTAACCTAAATAAAATATTTGATACCATTTAATAAAAAGTAATTAAACTGAACAATATCATGAAAATATGAAGCGTACAGTCATATGAGCAAAAAACAAAATTTATGCTTACCTGATAAATTTATTTCTCTTGTGGTGTATCCAGTCCACGGATTCATCCATTACTTGTGGGATATTCTCCTTCCCAACAGGAAGCTGCAAGAGGATCACCCACAGCAGAGCTGTCTATATAGCTCCTCCCCTAACTGCTACCTCCAGTCATTCGACCGAAGACAAGCAAGAGAAAGGAGAAACTATAGGGTGCAGTGGTGACTGTAGTTTAAAAATAAAAAACACCTGCCTTAAAATGACAGGGCGGGCCGTGGACTGGATACACCACAAGAGAAATACATTTATCAGGTAAGCATAAATTTTGTTTTCTCTTGTAAGGTGTATCCAGTCCACGGATTCATCCATTACTTGTGGGATACCAATACCAAAGCTATAGGACACGGATGAAGGGAGGGACAAGGCAGGCGCTTAAACGGAAGGCACCACTGCCTATAAGACCTTTCTCCCAAAAATAGCCTCCGAAGAAGCAAAAGTATCAAATTTGTAGAATTTAGAAAAAGTATGAAGCGAAGACCAAGTCGCCGCTTTACAAATCTGTTCAACAGAAGCCTCATTTTTAAAAGCCCATGTGGAAGCCACCGCTCTAGTGGAATGAGCTGTAATTCTTTCAGGAGGCTGCTGGCCAGCAGTCTCATAAGCTAAGCGGATTATACTTCTTAACCAAAAGGAAAGAGAAGTTGCTGAAGCCTTTTGGCCTCTTCTCTGTCCAGAGTAGACAACAAACAATGCTGATGTTTGACGAAAATCCTTAGTAGCTTGTAAATAAAACTTTAAAGCACGAACCTCGTCAAGATTATGTAATAGACGTTCCTTCTTTCAAGAAGGATTAGGACACAGTGACGGAACAACAATCTCCTGATTGATATTCTTGTTAGATACCACCTTAGGAAGAAACCCAGGTTTGGTATGCAACACTACCTTATCTGCATGGAAGATCAGATAAGGGGAATCACACTGTAAGGCAGATAACTCTGAAACTCTTCGAGCCGAAGAGATAGCTACCAAAAACAGAACTTTCCAAGATAAAAGCTTGATATCTATGGAATGCAGAGGTTCAAACGGAACCCCTTGAAGAAATTTAAGAACTAAATTTAAACTACATGGCGGAGCAACAGGTTTAAACACAGGCTTGATTCTAACTAAAGCCTGACAAAACGCCTGAACGTCTGGAACATCCGCCAGACGCTTGTGCAAAACAATAGACAGAGCAGAAATCTGTCCCTTTAAGGAACTAGCTGACAATCCCTTCTCCAATCCTTCTTGGAGAAAAGATAATATCCTGGGAATCCTGACTTTACTCCATGAGTAACCCTTGGATTCACACCAATGAAGATATTTACACCATATCTTATGTTAGATTTTCCTGGTGACAGGCTTTCGAGCCTGAATTAAGGTATCAATGACCGACTCAGAGAAACCACGTTTTGATAAAATCAAGCGTTCAATCTCCAAGCAGTCAGACTCAGAGAAATTAGATTTGGATGGTTGAAAGGACCCTGAGGTAGAGGGTCCTGCCTCAGCGGCAGAGTCCATGGTGGAAGGGATGACATGTCCACCAGATCTGCATACCAAGTCCTGCGTGGCCACGCAGGTGCTATCAAAATCACTGAAGCTCTCTCCTGCTTGATCTTGGCAATCAGACGAGGGAGCAGAGGAAACGGTGGAAACACATAAGCCAGGTTGAAGGACCAAGGCGCTGCTAGAGCATCTATCAGCGCTGCCTTGGGATCCCTGGACCTGGATCCGTAACAAGGAAGCTTGGCGCTCTGACGAGACGCTATGAGATCCAGTTCTGGTTTGCCCCAAAGTTGAATCAACTGTGCAAACACCTCCGGATGGAGTTCCTACTCCTCCAAATAAAAAGTCTGACGACTTAGAAAATCCGCCTCCCAGTTCTCTACTCCTGGGATATGGATAGCTGATAGATGGCAAGAGTGAACCTCTGCCCATAGGATTATTTTTGAAACCTCCAACATTGCTAGGGAACTCCTTGTTCCCCCTTGATGGTTGATGTAGGCTACAGTCGTGATATTGTCCGACTGAAATCTGATGAACCTGACCACAGCAAGCTGAGGCCAAGCCTGAAGAGCATTGAATATCGCTCTTAGTTCCAGAATGTTTATCGGAAGGAGTGTCTCCTCCTGAGTCCACGAGCCCTGAGCCTTCAGGGAGTTCCAGACTGCACCCCAGCCCAGAAGGCTGGCATCTGTCGTTACTATTGTCCAATCTGGCCTGCGGAAGGTCATACCCTTGGACAGATGGACTCGAGATAGCCACCAGAGAAGAGAATCTCTGGTCTCTTGATTCAGATTTAGTAGAGGGGACAAATCTGTGTAATCCCCATTCCACTGACTGAGCATGCAGAGTTGCAGCGGTCTGAGATGTAGGCGGGCAAACGGCACTATGTCCATTGCCGCTACCATTAAGCCGATTACTTCCATACACTGAGCCACTGAAGGGCGAGAAGTAGAATAGAGAACACGGCAGGAATTTAGAAGTTTTGACAACCTGGCTTCTGTCAGGTAAATCTTCATTTCTACAGAATCTATCAGAGTTCCTAGGAAGGAAACTCTTGTGAGAGGGGATAGAGAACTCTTTTCTTCGTTCACTTTCCACCCATGAGACCTCAGGAATGCCAGCACAATGTCCGTATGGGACCTGGCGATTTGAAAATTCGACGCCTGTATCAGAATGTCTTATAGGTAAGGGGCTACTGCTATACCCCGCGGCCTTAGGACCGCTAGGAGTGACCCTAGAACCTTCGTAAAGATTCTTGGTGCCGTAGCTAACCCAAAGGGAAGAGCCACAAACTGGTAATGCCTGTCTAGGAAGGCGAACCTGAGAAACCGATGATGATCTCTGTGTATCGGAATGTGAAGATAAGCATCCTTTAAGTCCACGGTAGTCATATATTGACCCTCCTGGATCATAGGTAGGATGGTTCAAATAGTCTCCATCTTGAAGGATGGGACCCTGAGAAATTTGTTTAGGATCTTGAGATCTAAGATTGGTCTGAAAGTTCCTACTTTCTTGGGAACTATAAACAGATTTGAATAGAAGCCTTGCCCCTGTTCCTCCTTTGGAACTGGGTGGATCATTCACATAACTATGAGGTCTTGAACACAATGTAAGAATGCCTCTCTCTTTATCTGGTTTGCAGATAATTGTGAGAGATGAAATCTCCCTTTTGGGGAAAAAGCTTTGAAGTCCAGAAGATATCCCTGGGACACAATTTCCAACGCCCAGGGATCCTGGACATCTCTTGCCTAAGCCTGGGCAAAGAGAGAAAGTCTGCCCCCTACTAGATCCGTTTCCGGATCGGGGGCTGATCTTTCATGCTGTCTTAGAGGCAGCAGCAGTTTTTTTGGCCTGCTTTCCTTTGTTCCAAGCCTGGTTAGGTCTCAAGACCGGCTTGGACTGGGCAAAATTTCCCTCTTGTTTTGTATTAGAGGAAGTTGAAGCTGCGCCACTCTTGAAATATTTCGAAAGGAATGAAAATTAGTCTGTTTGGTCCTTAATTTGTTGGACCTATCCTGCGGAAGGGCATGACCTTTTCCTCCAGTAATATCAGAATTGATCTCCTTCAGTCCAGGCCCGAATAGGGTCTGCCCTTTGAAGGGAATATTGAGAAGCTTAGACTTTGAAGTAACGTCAGCTGACCAGGATTTAAGCCATAGCGCCCTAGCTTGTCAAGGATATCATCCAATGGGGTTTCTACCTGTAGAGCCTCTTCTAGAGACTCAAACCAGAAGGCCGCCGCAGCAGCAGTGACAGGGGCAATGCATGCAAGGGGCTGGAGAATAAAACCTTGTTGAATAAAAATTTTCTTAAGGTAACCCTCTAATTTTTTGTCCATTGGATCTAGAAAAGCACAACTGTCCTCGACAGGGATAGTCGTACGCTTCGCTAGGGTAGAGACTGCTCCCTCCACCTTAGGGACCGTTTGCCACAAGTCCCGTGTAGTGGCATCTATAGGAAACTATTTTTTAAAAACAGGAGGGGGAGAGAACGGTACACCTGGTCTATCCCATTCCTTAGTAATAATTTCTGAAAACCTCTTAGGTATTGGAAAAACATCAGTGTAAACAGGCACTGCATAGTATTTATCCAAATTACACAATTTCTCTGGGACTACAATGGCGTCACAGTCATCCAGAGTTGCTAAAACCTCCCTGAGCAACATGCGGAGGTGTTCAAGCTTAAATTTAAATGTAGACATATCAGAATCAGGTTGAAGTGTCTTCCCTGAGTCAGAAAAATCACCCACAGATAGAAGCTCTCCTTCTTCGGCTTCTGCACATTGTGAGGGTATATCAGACATAGCTACTAAAGCGTCAGAGAGCTCTGTATTTGTTCTAACCCCAGAGCTATCTCGCTTTCCTTGTAAGCCTGGCAGTTTGGACAATACCTCTGTAAGGGTATGATTCATAACTGCTAAGGGTATGATTCATAACTGCCTCCATGTCTTGTAAAGTATACACAATGGGCGCGCTAGATGTACTTGGCGTCCCTTGAGCGGGAGTTATAGGCTCTGACACGTGGGGAGAGTTAGTCGGCATAACTTCCCCCTTGTCAATTTCCTCTGGTGATAAATCTTTTAAAGCCAGAGTATGGTCTTTATAACTTATAGTAAGATCAGTGCATTTGGTACACATTCTAAGAGAGGGTTCCACAATGGCTTCTAAACATAATGAACAAGGAGTTTCCTCTATGTCAAACATGTTTAACAGACTAGCAATGAGACCAGCAAGCTTGGAAAACACTTTAATTAATGTGAAAAAGTAGAATATAAAAAACGGTACTGTGCCTTTAAGGGAAAAAAACAAACACAAAAACTGCAAAACAGTGAAAAAAAGCAGTTAACTCTACGAAATTTTTACAGTGTGTATAATAGACTAAAATAGCATTGCACCCACTTGCAAATGGATGATTAACCCCTCATGCTCAAAAACGAAGCAAAAAAAACGGTAAAACCGTTATAACAGTCACAAGCAAACTGCCACAGCTCTACTGTGGCTCCTACCTTCCCATAAAACGACTTTTGTAGGCACAAAAACCCCTTACAGAGGTCCAATATGACAGGGGACTCCTTCAGGGAAGCTGGATGTCTCAGAATGTAAAAACTACTGCGCAATTAGAGCGCGAAAATAGGCCCCTCCCACCATGCACTCAAAGTGAAAGGGCCATAAAAAACTACTCCAAGGAGAAATCTAGTCAGCCATGTGGAAAATAGGCCCCAAATAAAGATTTATCACCCTGAGTAAAAAACGTCCTTTATATATCATGCAAACGTTTTACATACTAAGCCATAAGAGCAAGTAACATGAATATTACCCTTTACTGCAAGCATGATGCCAGTCGTTTATTAAATCACTGAAATCAGGCTTACCTTAAATATATCAGGTACTGTCAGCATTTTCTAGACCTTATCCTCTCTCTAGAAAAAAATATACTGCACATACCTCAGAGCAGTTAAATCTGCAGGCAGTTCCCCCAGATGAAGTTTTCCCCATACTCTTCAGTTATGTGTGAGAACAGCAGTGGCCTTAGTTACAACCTGCTAAGATCATCAAAAACCTCAGGCAAAACTCTTCTTCTAATTTCTGCCTGAGTTAAAAAACAGTACAACGCCGGTACCGTTTAAAAATAACAAACTTTTGATTGAAGATAAACTACACTAATTCACCACATCTCTCTTGATACTTCCCTTGTCGAGAGCTGCAAGAGAATGCCTGGAGGTGGCAGTTAGGGGAGGAGCTATATAGACAGCTCTGCTGTGGGTGATCCTCTTGCAGCTTCCTGTTGGGAAGGAGAATATCCCACAAGTAATGGATGAATCCGTGGACTGGATACACCTTACAAGAGAAATAACCACAACAAAATGATATAAACATAGTATCAGCAGAAATAAAATAAAAAATAAATACACATATAGGTATAATTACAATGCAAATACAGTCATAAAAAGATTAAAAAACAAACATCCCAGAACTGAATCCAGGTGAAAGTGCCAAAGAGTCTTTTATAAAATTCTTCTGATATGGAGAGGCCAGGAACGCTGGAATACAAGAAGATTCCAATGAGAAGCAAAATACAGAACCAAAGCAAAAAGGTGTCACGTCAATTAAAAGAATATGAAGATGATTTAGAATATATTAATCGAGAGAAACAATTAAAGAAAACTCTAGAAGAGACTAAGGAAGAAATCCTTATAATTAAACTTAAGACATTTGAGAGAGATAGAGAGGATTATTTGTCACATGCCAATTCCCCAGATTGGGACAAATACATATCACATAGATGGAGACATGATATAAAAGAAAAAAAAGAAAACAATTTTAATAAAAATCCACCTAATATAAATAATTCTCATCAATCTAGGAACACAAATTGGAAAACCCAACAGGTAAATAGAGACCAACATTATAAAAATAGAAATCCTTATTATTATAAAAGATCCCATAACTACCAAAGTAATTACTATAATAGATCTCACAACTATCGGAGTAATGAACATTGGAAACATCATAACCAGCAGGGAAATAGAAATTGGAGACATCATAATTCTAACCATAATTCCAATATTACAAATGATTATAGCCAATATACTAATCAAGACTATGGTAATAGAGACAACTATTATAGACAACAGCAAAAACCAAGAGAAAATTATAATCATTGGGGAAGGAATAGTAATAGAAAAAATGATAGTTACCATTTTAGTAACAGACAAAATGAAAACTATCAAACACCCAAAAGATATAGTCATTTGAATGATAATATACATAGTGAGAAAGAGATATTTCTGACAAACAGATATACCCCACTACAGAATGTAGGAGAAGATTTTCTAAGATCTGCCCCTTCTGGGATAAATATTGAAAATCAATCACAGATGCCTATTTTAGGATTAGGCCAAAATACAAATCAACAACCACAGAGAGGGCCAAGAAAGAGAAGGGCCTCCGAGAGGCGGCAAGAGAGGAAGGGGATGTAAAAAAGTCCAAACAGTAGATAATTATGAGAGTAGAAATCCTGATAATGCAAATGGGATTTTCAACCTAAGTAAAAAAGTCCTTAGTAAGGATGATTAAGAGGTTAAGAGGAGGAAGTAAAGGCCTCTCGTTTGCACCCAGTAATCTTGATAAATGCTCAACGTTTGCAGATGCTCACAAATTAGAAAATTGACTGTAAAGCGATGGTTTGTTAAATCTCCAACTGAGAAAAAAGCAGATGAGATTCTAATTAATGATAAAGGATTTGTACATACTAATTTAAGAGAAAAATCAACCTTTTACCCAAAACATGACAAAGGACCAATTTTTGAGACCTTTGAAAAAATAATTTTACAAGAATGTGAAAGTATTAGGGATAACACTTCTAAAAAAAACACCAATAATCTAACTAAAAACCAATTGAGAGTAATTAAAAACCTAGATCAGAATAAAGACCTTATCATAAAACCTGCAGATAAGGGATCGTTATCTTAGATAGCGATGACTATGACAATATGTGTAAGAATATTTTGGATGATACAGCGACTTACAAGAAATTAAGTAAGAATCCCACCACCCAATATATTTTTGAAATTGGAAGCAGCTAAAAATAAAGAGAAAAATAAATATTATCTAACAAAGAGATGAACTATTTATTTCCTAAATTCCCTAAAATTCCTCTTATGTATTGCCTCCCAAAGATCCACAAGTCTTTATTTAAACCACCAGGGAGGCCAATAATATCTGGCACTGGATCTCTAACTGCCAATTTGAATATCTAGATATTTATCTACAGAAATATGTAAGAGCCCTTCCCTCTTATTTAAAAGATTCCTCAGATGTTCTAAAACTTATTGAGAATATACCGTGGAAGGAAGATTATGTGCTAGCATCATGTGATGTGACTAGTCTATATACTTGTATAGATCATAAAGATGGGCTCGAAGCAATAGACCACTATTTAAAACATGACATCACTTTAAAAGTAGAACAAAAAGTTTTTATTCTAAATGCAATAAAAAGGGACAGCTATGGCACCAGGTTTGCTCCAAGTTATGCAAATCTTTTTATGGGTTTTTGGGAGAAATTATTTTTAGATTCCACCTCCTCTGGAGCAAACCTGGTGTCCTATACTTGGTATATTGATGACATTCTTATTATATGGCAGGGCACTGAGGACTCTTTTGATAATCTTGTTTTAGGTATGAACGATAACAATTAAAATTTTAAGTTTACTTTTGAACAAAATAAAAATTGCATCCATTTTCTTGATCTGGAATTATTTGCTGAAGGAAACAAACTCAATTCCAAAACTCATTTCAAGAAGGTGGATGCAAACAGTTATATTCATCAGATGAGTTGCCATCATCGTAGATGGAAAGAAAACATCCCAAAGGGGCAACTCCTTAGAATTAGGAAAAACTGTACAAATATTGAGGATTTTGAATTACAATCAGACAAATTAAAACAACAATTCCTAGATTGTGGATATAATGGCACAACTATAGATAATATAAGAGACTCAGTACGTCTAGCCGATAGGAAATCACTTTTAGAAGGCAAAACTAAACCAAATCAAATCAACCAGATCCTGCGAGGCCACGCCGGTGCAATGAGGATCACCAACACCATCTCCTGTTTGATTTGAGCAATGACACAAGGAAGGAGAGCGAACAGAGGAAACAGATATGCTAGACTGAAATTCCAAGGGACCGCCAGAGCATCTATTAGTACAGCCTGAGGATCCCTTGACCTCGACCAGTACCTCGGGAGCATGGCATTCTGACGAGATGCCATGAGATCCTGCTCCAGTTGTCCCTATTTGAGGATCAAGCTGGAAACCACGTCTGGATGAAGTTCCCACTCCCCCGGGTGAAAGGTCTGTCTGCTCAGAAAATCCGCTTCCCAATTGTCCACTCCTGGAATGTGGATCGCAGACAGCAGTTATGGGTCTATGCCCACTGAATCATTTTGGCTACCTCTGTCATGGCCAAGGAACTCCGAGTTCCTCCCTGATGGTTGATGTAAGCCACTGAAGTTATGTTGTCCGACTGGAACCTGATAAACCTGGCTGAAGCTAACTGAGGCCAGGCAAGAAGAGAATTGAAGATTGCCCTCAGCTCTAGGATGTTTATGGGGAGAACTGACTCCTCCCGAGTCCATAGACCCTGAGGCTTTAAAGAGCCCCAGACTGCTACCTATCCCAGCAGGCTGGCATCCGTGTTTACAATCACCCAGGTAGGTCTACGGAAGCAGGTTCTCTGGGAGAGATGTTCCTGAGACAACCACCATGGAAGAGAATCTCTTGTCGCCTGATCCAGATCTAATCGCAGAGACAGATCCGCATAATCCCCGCTCCATTGACTGAGCATGCATAACTGCAGAGGTCTGAGACTGAACCGAGCAAACGGTATGATGTCCATGGCAGACACCATCAGACAAATTACCTCCATACATTGGGCCACTGATGGCTGAAGAGAGGACTGAAGGGCAAGACAAGAATTGAAGATCTTTGTTTTTCTGAACTCTGTTTTTCATTGATAGAGAATCTATTATGGTTCCCAAGAACACCACCCTTGTAGCTGGAATCAAGGAACTCTTTCCCAAATTCACTTTCCACCCGTGAGAGCGCAGAGAAGATAACAACATCTCCATGTGGGAGTTTGCTTGTTGAAAAGATGGCGCCTGAATTAGAATGTCATCCAGATAAGGCGCCACTGCAATGCCCCACAACCGGAGCACCGCCAACAGCGCTCCCAGGACCTTTGAGAAAATTCTGGGAGCTGTGGAAAGGCCAAATGGAAGAGCCACAAACTGAAAGTTTTTGTCTAAAAATGCGAACCTCAGAAACTTGTGATACTATCACTCCCAGGTCGGAAAGATCCCGGACACAATGTAAGAACACCTCTCTTTTTATCTGGTCTACAGATAATCTTGAGAGGAGGAACCTGCCTCTGGGAGGAAAAGTCTTGAACTCTAGTTTGTATTCCTTCTCTGGGACACAATGTCCACCACCCAGAGATCCGGAACATCCCAAATCCAGGCTTGAATGAAGTGATAAAGTGTGCCCCTAACAAGATCCTCTCCCGGAATAGTCAACGGGCTTCTTAGACTGATTCCCCTTGTTCCAAGACTGATTGGACTTCCAGGAAGACTTGGACTGTTCCTGCTTGGAAGAGGGAGGGGAAGGCTTACCTTTAAAGTTTAGAAAGGAACGAAAATTACTCTGACGTCCTTTCTGTTTATTCCTCTTATCCTGAGGGAGGAAATGTCCCTTTCCTCCCGTAATATCTGAAATGATTTCAGCCAAGCCCGGCCCAAACAAGGTCTTACCCTTGTAGGGAACCGTCAAAAGCTTAGACTTAGATGACACATCCGCAGACCAGGACTTCAACCATAAGGCTCTGTGGGCCAGAACAGAAGCTAGAAATCTTTGCTCCCAACTTAATGACTTATAGGGAAGCATCCGTGATAAAGGAATTCACCAACTTAAGAGCCTTGATCCTGTCCTGGATCTCTTCAAGGGGAGTATCTGTCTGAATAGAATTAGACAATGCATCAAACCAGTAAGCAGCCGCGCTGTTGACAGTAGCAATACACAACGCAGGTTGTCATTGTAAACCCTGGTGTACATACATCTTTTTAAGTAACCCTTCCAACTTCTTATCTATAGGATCCTTAAAGGAACAGCTATCCTCTATGGGAATAGTGGTTCTCTTAGCCAAAGTGGAAATTGCCCCTTCCACCTTGGGTGCCGTCTGCCAAGACTCCTTGATAGAGTCAGCTATTGGAAACATCTTCTTAAAAATTGGGGATGGAAAAATAGGGATACCAGGTCTCTCCCATTCCCATGCAATAATCTCTGTAGCCCGGTCTGGTAGAGGAAAAACCTCCACCGCGTAAAGTACATCAAAGTATTTGTTTAGCTTACTAGACTTCTTAGGATTGACTACTACAGTCGTGTCGGAGTCATCCAAGTTAGCCAAAACCTCCTTAAGTAACAAACGGAGGTGTTCTAGCTTAAAGGAGGAATTACACTGTCTGAGTCTGAGATTTCACCCTCAGATGCTACCGAAGTATCTTCCTCCTCAGACTTCTGGGAGGGAACATTCGGAATAGCCACGACTGTGTCAGAAACCTTACTCACCGATTCTTTACATTTCCTCTTGCCGTTTCCCTGCAGCATGGGAAAAGCAGACAGCGCATCAGTTACTGCAGAGGATATGTGGGTAGCAATGTCTTGCAAGGTAACTCCAACCGGAGTGTGAGAGGAAATGCAGGGCACTGCATGTGTAGACGATAAGGTTTGGGACACTTGAGGAGAAAGCTGCGGCATATCTTGAAATGGAGACCCCTGAACAGCATCCGCCTTAGCTAATAATGGCTCAGATTCAAAAAGTCTATCCCTGTAATGCAATGTTCTTTCAATACATGAGGAACAAAAAGGGATTGGTGGTTCCACATTAGACAAGCTACAAGTAACATTTTGCAGGGCCGCTTGGTCCATCTTTACCCAATAAGTAAACAAAAAAATAAAACTACTTTTATTTAACTTTGAAAATTATTGGCAAAAAAACCTGTTACTGTCACTTTAAATTTTAAACTAAACTTTTATTTCTTCACAGCAGAGCAGCGGCTCTATAGAAACCTCAGACAGCCTGTACACCTCAGCAAACTTTGCTGAGGTGCCTACCTATACTGCTAATTGCCGGAATCAATAGTTGTTAACGATCCGGACTCAATCCAGAGCTGCTCCAACAGGCTCTACACACTCTTCTGAAAACGCAGAGCCAAAGGAAATCCCTTTTCTATTCCAGCACGCACAGGAAGTGATCCAGAAAAGCGTGCAAAGCCCTTTTGCCGCCTCAGAAAAAGCCTGCCTTAATCGTGGGCATACCTAACTGTAACTTCCCGGACGCCATTAAAGGGACACTAAACCCCAAAATTTTCTTTCATGATTAAAGTAGAGAATACAATTTTAAACAACATTCCAATTTACTTATATTATCTAATTTGCTTCATTCTTTAGATATCAATTGTTGAAGAAATAGCAATGCACATGGGTGAGCCAATCACACGAGGCATCTATGTGTAGCAACCAATCATCAGCTACGGAGCCTATCTAGATATGCTTTTTAGCAAAGTATATCAAGAGAATGAAGCAAATTAGATAATAGAAGTAAATTAGAAAGTTGTTTAAAATGGCATGGTCTTTCTAAATCATGAAAGAAAAAAATTTGAGTTTCATGTCCCTTTAACTCCTCGCCGAGAGTATTACACAAGTAAAAAAAAAAATAAAAAAAAACCACTACAGATTCCATCCACCCTGTCCGGAACAAAACCCGAGAAAAGAACATAAACTGAGCCACTCAATAAATGTTTCCTCTCGTCCCCAGTGCCTGCACAATCTGCCTTACATTATCCTATTAACCCATAATAGGATTAAATGTATTTAACGTCCCAAACAGATTAAACTGTTAAAGTGCCAATATTTTCCTGAACCCAGAGAATTAAATTTGGCACTTAACTCAATGTAGATCTGACCGGCAGCAGGACAGCTCACTTGGTTTGAGAGGGCACCCTCCCTCACATGGACCTGTGGAAAAAGGAAAGACTGAATAATCTTACTCAGGCTATCAAGTTAGGGCAGCAACAACTGTTTGAGAGGTGCAGTGGGGATTATACCCCACAAGTTCCCAATTGTTTAAAAGCCACCACTGCTCTACTGAAGAGACTGACGTGGACTACGGCTAGACCCCAGAAAAGATCAGGGCAAACCTGCTCTGCTATAAAATAATAAACTCCTGATTGAAGAAATTTCTTTCAGACACCTAAACTTTACCACCTCCTTGCAACGCAGGCAAAGAGAATGACTGGGGTTTGAGGGAAGGGAGGTGATACTTAACAGCTTTGCTGTGGATCTCTTTGCCACTTCCTGCTGGCCAGGAGTGACATTCCCAATAGTAATTACTGATGATCCGTGGACTCACCATGTCATTAGAAAGAAATTAAGAATCTAATTAGATGTTCAGATAGGAATGTTGTTTATGTAATCCAGTGCAAATGTGGAAAACAATATGTGGGGGAGTCAGAAAGACCCCTCCGCGACAGGATTAGGGAACACATATGGTCAATAGAAAATTTCAGTCTAGATAGAAATAAAGGTCTTCCGGTCCCAAAGCATTTTGCTAGTTGCAATCAAGGGGACCTAAGCTGCTTCTCATATATGGGAATAGATAAGCAAGTAAAAAACTGGAGGGGAGGTAATTCCCATAAGGAACTCCTCAAAAAGGAAGGCAGGTGGATCTTTCTCCTAAAGACTCTACAACCCTCTGGTCTCAATATAGAGTTTGATATAAATTGTTTCATCAATGATTAAGTTATTTGTCTCAAATATATTTTTCATTTAAGGCATATGTGTCAAATATTATATATATTTTTTTCTATCTTCATTCTTCCTTTATCATTTCAACATATGCCTTTTCTGTATCATCTCAACATATGCATTTTCTATTATTTACACAATCACACTTAAGATATTCAAAATGTATAGCATAGGTTTAATTATGCATCTGCAAATGTTTCTTTTTTGATGTTTTGTTTTTTAGTTATTGGGATTATATTCCATTTATCAATGTTATTCTATATCTCCCGTATTAGATTTGTAAAATGTATTTTTAACCGCAATAATTATATCCTTCTTCACATCACTTTTTCTTGAATAATCTGTTTAAATTTGTTTAAATTGGCTTATATCTGTTTAAATTTCTACAATATGCCTTTAAGAAATAAGGCTTCATTTCCAATCTTAATTAATTGGCTAATAGTGATGTCTCCTAGGGTATTATTTGTAAATGATTTGCCTAATGTCTGCCTCAACTGTACACATGTACGCAGACGACACAGTAATCTATGCAAACAAATCTGATCTGCCGCAGCTTGAAGCATTGCTCCAAGACCAGTTCACAGAGGTAGAAAAGTGGATCTCGAAAAACAAACTCTTCCTAAACACTGACAAAACGGTCACAATGATCTTTGGAACGGGACCTAAAATACAAAATTCCCATCTTCGCATCAAAACAAAATCCAATTGCACGCTGACCGCAGTCCACTCTTTTAAATACTTAGGTATGTTGTTAGACCCCAATCTATCTTTTGGACTCCACATAGAAAAACTTGCCTCTAAACTTTATCCAAAACTAGGCGCCCTGTACAGAAACAAATCTTGCCTCAGCCCTACAGTAAAGGAAAAGATTGTACAGCAAATGCTGATGCCTATCTTGGATTATGGGGACATAGTATATGCACCTGCTCCGCAAACTCACCTTAATAAACTAAATACGTTATATAACTCGTTCTGCCGCTTTGTGCTACAATGTAACTACAGGACCCACCATTGTGACATGCTAAAAGAACTAAACTGGCTGTCAATGGAATCCAGACGCACCCTCCATCTTTCCTGCCTTGTGTTTAAGAGCCTTTCTGGGAAGCTCCCACCCTACCTGAGCAGAATGCTCTCCCCTGCTATTCCCACCTCCTATTACCTCCGATCCAGTACCAGCACATTATTTAGTGTGCCACAATTATGGAATGACCTCCCTCACACCTTAAAAACTTCCCCAAGCCTAAAATCCTTTAAGAGATTCCCTCCATACATATCTCAAAACAGAATGCTCCTGTCATGGTTGTTTAAATATTTTGTACCTGCTCTATGTTAAATGTTTGCATATATTGTGTATTATTATTATTGTTTTTGTATTATTGTACCCTATTGTATCAATGCAATGTTTTGTGATCCCAGGACATACTTGAAAACGAGAGAAATCTCAATGTATCCTTCCTGGTAAAATATTTTATAAATAAATAAATATTAAGCGGCGAAAATTCATTGTCTCTAGAGTTTGAAAAAGGCCCCTTGAGGCTGAAACGCGTTACTCTTTTGAGGCTTCCGTAGTTCAGCTTTGTATTAAGTGTTTCCAGAGACGCCGGGAAGTGTCCACTCTAGCGAAAGCTTCACAGGACTTTTTTCACCTGCAAACACGCTATGTAAAATCAGCTTTTTACATCCATTCAGAAACATTGTATGCCTGCAAGTATCTCCAAACCAAACCCGGTGTAAGTAAAACTTAACACCTTTTTGCTTTGGTTCCGTATTTTGCTTCTCATTGGAATCTTCTTGTATTCCAGCGTTCCTGGCCTCTCCATATCAGAAGAATTTTATAAAAGACTCTTTGGCACTTTCACCTGGATTCAGTTCTGGGATGTTTGTTTTGTTAATGTTTTTATGACTGTATTTGCATTGTAATTATACCTATATTTGTATTTATGTTATATTTTATTTCTGCTGATACTATGCTTATATCATTTTGTTGTGGTTATTTTTGCTCATATGACTGTACGCTTCATATTTTCATGATATTGTGTTTTTAATTACTTTTTATTAAATTGTATCAAATATTTTATTTAGGTTACATTTGCACCTTATTTTATCATACGTCTTTGACACCATCGAATTATAAGTGTTATTAATTACAGCTGTTTATAGATACACCACACTTATGTGATCATTCACCCCCCTTTTTCTAAGTGTCTTTTTTCAGGTGTTTATATACACACCTACACAAACGTGATCATTCACCCCACCTCCTTTTTTACTTACACTGTTGCACACATATGTATATATATATACACCACACTCTCGTGCAAATTTTTTCACATTGTTGCATATACACTTTATTATTTTACATTTGCAAACGTACATTATATTTTTCAAAATGGTCATCTTTTGTTACTAATTTAGCTACACTTTGTAGTGCATAGCACATTTTTCTCTTTTTTGAAAGAGAAAACATAATTTATGTAAGAACTTACCTGATAAAATAATTTCTTTCATATTGGCAAGTCCATGAGCTAGTGACGTACGGGATATACAATCCTACCAGGAGGGGCAAAATTTCCCAAACCTCAAAATGCCTATAAATACACCCCTCACCACACCCACAATTCAGTTTAACGAATAGCCAAGTAGTGGGGTGATAAAGAAAGGAGTAAAAAGCATCAACAAAGGAATTTGGAAATAATTGTGCTTTATACAAAAAAATCATAACCACCATAAAAAGGGTGGGTCTCATGGACTCTTGTCAATATGAAAGAAATGAATTAATCAGGTAAGTTCTTACATTAATTATGTTTTCTTTCATGTAATTGGCAAGAGTCCATGAGCTAGTGACATATGGGATAGCAATACCCAAGATGTGGAACTCCACGCAAGAGTCATTAGAGAGGGAGGGATAAAAATAAAAACAGCCATTTTCCGCTGAAAAAAGGAATCCACAACCCAAAATACAAGTTTATTCTCATAAATTAAAGGAAAAACTTAAATCAGAAGCAGAAGAATCAAACTGAAACAGCTGCCTGAAGAACTTTTCTACCAAAAACTGCTTCCGAAGAAGCAGATACATCAAAACGGTAGAATTTAGTAAATTTATGCAAAGAAGAACAAGTTGCTGCTTTGCAAATCTGATCAACTGAAGGTTCATTCTTAAAAGCCCACAAAGTAGAGACTGATCTAGTAGAATGAGCTGTAATTCTCTGAGGTGGGGCTTGACCCGACTCCAAATAAGCTTGATGAATCAAAAACTTTAACCATGATGACAAAGAAACGGCAGAAGCCTTCTGACCTTTCCTAGAACCAGAAAAACAGAATTTATGCTTACCTGATAAATTACTTTCTCTTACGGTGTATCCAGTCCATGGATTCATCCTTACTTGTGGGATATTTTCATTCCCTACAGGAAGTGGCAAAGAGAGCACACAGCAAAGCTGTCCATATAGCTCCCCCTCAGGCTCCGCCCCCCCAGTCATTCGACCGACGGTTAGAAGAAAAAGGAGAAAAAAGGAGAAACCATAGGGTGGCAGTGGTGACTGTAGTTTAAACAAGAAATTTTAACCTGACTTAATTGCCAGGGCGGGCCGTGGACTGGATACACCGTAAGAGAAAGTAATTTATCAGGTAAGCATAAATTCTGTTTTCTCTTACAAGGTGTATCCAGTCCACGGATTCATCCTTACTTGTGGGATACCAATACCAAAGCTTTAGGACACGGATGAAGGGAGGGAACAAGACAGGTAACCTAAACGGAAGGCACCACTGCTTGCAAAACCTTTCTCCCAAAAATAGCCTCCGAAGAAGCAAAAGTATCGAATTTGTAAAATTTGGCAAACGTATGCAGTGAAGACCAATTCGCTGCCTTACAAATCTGTTCAACAGAAGCCTCATTCTTGAAAGCCCATGTGGAAGCCACAGCTCTGGTGGAATGAGCTGTAATTCGTTCAGGAGGCTGCTGTCCAGCAGTCTCATAATCCAATCGGATGATGCTTTTGAGCCAGAAGGAAAGAGAGGTAGCAGTTGCTTTCTGACCTCTCCTCTGAAATCTTTAGTTGCTTGTAAATAGAATTTTAAAGCACGAACCACATCAAGATTGTGTAATAATCGTTCCTTCCTTGAAGATGGATTAGGACACAGAGAAGGAACAATGATTTCCTGGTTAATATTCTTATTAGAAACCACTTTAGGAAGAAAACCAGGTTTGGTATGCAAAACTACCTTATCTGCATGGAACACCAGATAGGGTGAATTACACTGCAAAGCAGATAATTCTGAAACTCTTCGAGCAGAAGATATAGCTACCAAAAACAAAACTTTCCAAGATAATAACTTAATATCTATGGAATGTAAAGGTTCAAACGGAACCCCTTGAAGAACTGAAAGAACTAAATTTAGACTCCATGTAGGAGCCACAGGTTTATAGACAGGCTTGATTCTGACTAAAGCCTGTGCAAACGATTGAACGTCTGGTACTTCTGCCAGACGCTTGTGTAACAGGATAGACAGAGCAGATATCTGTCCCTTTAAGGAACTAGCTGATAACCCTTTCTCCAATCCTTCTTGGAGAAAAGACAATATCCTTGGAATCCTAATCTTACTCCATGAATAACCCTTGGATTCACACCAACAAAGATATTTCCGCCATATCTTATGGTAAATTTTCCTGGTGACAGGTTTTCTAGCTTGGATCAGAGTATCTATGACTGATTCATTGAATCCACGCTTGGATAGAATTAAGCGTTCAATCTCCAAGCAGTCAGCTGCAGAGAAACTAGATTTGGATGCTTGAATGGACCCTGTATTAGAAGATCCTGCCTCATTGGCAGTGTCCATGGTGGGACAGATGACATGTCCACTAGGTCTGCATACCAAGTCCTGCGTGGCCACGCAGGCGCTATCAGAATTACCGAGGCCTTCTCCTGTTTGATTCTGGCTATCAGCCGAGGGAGAAGTGGAAACGGTGGAAAGACATAGGCCAGATTGAAGGACCAAGGCGCTACTAGAGCATCTATCAAAGCCGCCTTGGGGTCCCTGGACCTGGATCCGTAAAGAGGAAGTTTGGTGTTCTGATGGGACGCCATCAGATCCAACTCTGGAATGCCGTGGACTGGATACACCTTGTAAGAGAAATAAAACAAATAGACTAGAAGTCTTCCTGAAATCTTTAGTAGCTTCAACATAATATTTCAAAGCTCTTACCACATCTAAAGAATGTAAGGATCTCTCCAAAGAATTCTTAGGATTAGGACACAAGGAAGGGACAACAATTTCTCTATTAATGTTGTTAGAATTCACAACCTTAGGTAAGAATTTGAATGAAGTCCGCAAAACCACCTTATCCTGATGAAAAATCAGAAAAGGAGATTTATAAGAGAGAGCGGATAATTCAGAAACTCTTCTAGCAGAAGAGATGGCCAAAAGAAACAACACTTTCCAAGAAAGTAGTTTAATGTCCAAAGAATGCATAGGCTCAAACGGAGGAGCCTGTAAAGCCTTCAAAACTAAATTAAGACTCCAAGGAGCTGAGATTGATTTAATGACAGGCTTGATACGAACCAAAGCCTGCACAAAACAATGGATATCAGGAAGTTTAGCAATCTTTCTGTGAAATAAAACAGAAAGAGCAGAGATTTGTCATTTCAAGGAACTTGCAGACAAACCTTTATCCAAACCATCCTGAAGAAACTGTAAAATTCTAGGAATTCTAAAAGAATGCCAAGAGAATTTATGAAAAGAACACCATGAAATGTAAGTCTTCCAAACTCGATAATAAATCTTTCTAGAAACAGATTTACTAGCCTGCAACATAGTGTTAATCCCTGAGTCACAGAAACCTCTATGACTAAGCACTAAGAGTTCAATCTCCATACCTTCAAATTTAATGATTTGAGATCCTGATGGAAAAACGGACCTTGAGATAGAAGGTCTGGCCTTAGTGGAAGTGGCCAAGGTTGGCAACTGGACATCCGAACAAGATCCGCATACCAAAACCCGTGAGGCCATGCTGGAGCTACCAGCAGCACAAACGATTGCTCCATGATGATCTTAGAGATCACTCTTGGAAGAAGAACTAGAGGCGGGAAAATATAAGCAGGTTGATAACACCAAGGAAGTGTCAATGCATCCACTGCTTCTGCCTGAGGATCCCTGGACCTGGACAGATACCTGGGAAGTTTTTTGTTTAGATGAGATGCCATCAGATCTATTTCTGGAAGCCCCCACATCTGAACAATTTGAGAAAACACATCTGAGTGGAGAAACCATTCTCCCAGATGTAAAATCTGACGACTGAGGTAATCCGCTTCCCAATTGTCTATACCTGTGATATGAACCGCAGAAATAAGACAGGAGCTGGATTCCGCCCAAACAAGTATCCAAGATACTTCTTTCATAGCTTGAGGACTGTGAGTCCCACCCTGATGATTGACATATGCCACAGTTGTGACATTGTCTGTCTGAAAACAAATGAACGGTTCTCTTTTCAACAAAGGCCAAAATTGAAGAGCCCTGAGAATCGCACAGAGTTCCAAAATATTGATTGGTAATCTCGCCTCTTGAGATTTCCAAACTCCTTGTGCTGTCAGAGATCCCCAAACAGCTCCCCAACCTGAAAGACTCGGATCTGTTGTGATTACTGTCCAGGTTGGACAGACAAAAGAGGCCCCTAAAATTATACGATGGTGAACTAACCACCAAGTCAGAGAAAGTCGAACATTGGGATTTAAGGATATTAATTGTGATATCCTTGTATAATACCTGCACCATTGGTTCAGCATACAAAGCTGGAGAGGTCTCATATGAAAATGAGCAAAGGGGATCGCGTCTGATGCTGCAGTCATGAGACCTAAAACTTCCATGCACATAGCTACTAAAGGGAATGACTGAGACTGAAGGTTCCGACAGGCTGCAACCAATTTCAAACGTCTCTTGTTTGTTAGAGACAAAGTAATGGACACTGAATCTATCTGGAAACCTAAAAAGGTTACCCTTGTCTGATTAATCAAATAACTTTTTGGTAAATTGATCATCCAACCATGTCTTCGAAGAAACAAGACTACGTTCTGCAGAATCTCATACGATTCAACTAAAGACTGAGCGAGTACCAAGATATCGTCCAAATAAGGAAATACCGCAATACCCCGCTCTCTGATTACAGAGAGTAGAGCACCTAGAACCTTTTGAAAAGATTCTTGGAGCTGTCGCTAGGCCAAAAGGAAGAGCAACAAATTGGTAATGCTTGTCTAGAAAAGAGAATCTCAGGAACTGATAGTGATCTGGATGAATCGGAATATGAAGGTATGCATCCTGCAAGTCTATTGTGGACATATAAAGCCCTTGCTGAACAAAAGGCAGAATAGTCCTTATAGTCACCATTTTGAAAGTTGGTACTATTACATATCAATTCAAAATCTTTAGATCCAAAACTGGTCTGAATGAATTTTCTTTCTTTGGGACAATGAATAGATTTGAATAAAACCCCAGACCCTGTTCCTGAAACTGAACTGGCATGATTACCCCTGATAACTCCAGGTCTGAAACACACTTCAGAAAAGCCTGAGCCTTTACTGGGTTTACCAGAATGCGTGAGAGAGAAAAATCTTCTCACAGGTGGTCTCACTCGGAATCCTATTCTGTACCCCTGAGAGACAATACTCTGAATCCAATGATTGTGGATCGAATTGATCCAAACATCTTTGAAAAATTTTAATCTGCCCCCTACCAGCTGAGCTGGAATGAGGGCTGCACCTTCATGCGGACTTGGGGGCTGGTTTTGATCTCTTAAATGGCTTGGATTTATTCCAATTTGAAGAAGGCTTCCAATTGGAAGCAGATTCCTTGGGGGAAGGATTAGGTTTCTATTCCTTATTTTGTCGAAAGGAATGAAAACAGTTAAAAGCTTTAGATTTACCCTTAGGTTTTTTATCCTGAGGCAAAAAAACTCCCTTCCCCCCAGTAACAGTTGAAATTATTGAACCAAATAATTTATTACCTTGGAAAGAAAAAGCTAGCAATCTGGACTTAGAAGTCATATCAGCATTCCAAGATTTGAGCCACAAAGCTCTTCTAGCTAAAATAGCTAAAGACATAGATTTAACATCAATTTTGATAATATCAAAAATTGCATCACAAATTAAATTATTAGCATGTTGAATCAACTTAACAATGCTAGACAAATCATGATCCGATACTTGTTGCGCTAAAGTTTCCAACCAAAAAGTTGAAGCAGCTGCAACATCAGCCAAAGAAATTGCAGGCCTAAGAAGATGACCTGAATATAAATAAGCTTTCTTTAGATAAGATTCAAGTTTCCAATCTAAAGGATCTTTAAAAGAAGTACTATCTTCTGTAGGAATAGTAGTACGTTTAGCAAGAGTAGAGATAGTCCCATCAACTTTGAGGATCTTTTCCCAAAACTCCAATCTAACTTCTGGCAAAGGATACAACTTTTTAAACCTTGAAGAGGGAATAAAAAGTACCAGGCTTATTCCATTCCTTAGAAATCATATCAGAAATAACATCAGGAACTGGAAAAACCTCTGTAATAACCACAGGAGGTTTATCAACAGAATTTAAATGTATACTAGTTTTTATATCAAGAGGACTAGTTTCCTCCATATCCAATGTAATAAACACTTCTTTTAACAAAGAACAAATATACTCCAATTTAAATAAATAAGAGGATTTATCAGTGTCAATATCTGAGGCAGGATCTTCTGAATCAGATAGATCCTCATCAGAGAAGGATAATTCAGTATGTTTTCGGTAATTTGAAAATTCATCATCTTTATGAGAAGTTTTAGAAGACCTTTTTACGTTTATTAGAAGGCGGAATGGCAGACAGAGCCTTCTGAATAGAATCAGAAATAAATTATTTTAAATTTACAGGTATATCTTGTGCATTAGATGTTGAGGGAACAGCAACAGGTAATGAACTACTACTGATGGATACATTTTCTGCATGTAAAAGTTTATCATGACAACTATTACAAACCACAGCTGGAGATATAATCTCCACAACAAATGTACTTAGCTTTGGTAGAACTGATATCAGGCAGCAGGGTTCCATCAGTGAATTCTGAGACAGGATCAGATTGAGACATCTTGCAAATGTAAGAGAAAAAAACAACATATAAAGCAAAATGAACAATTTCCTTATATGGCAGTTTCAGGAATGGGAAAAAATGCAAACAGAATAGCCCTCTCACATAAAAAAAGGCAAGAGGCAACTAGGAATGGGGTATAAAATAATGAAAATATTTGGCGCCAAGTATGACGCACAACAAACAGAAAAATATTTTTTGGCGCCAAAAATGTCCGGAAATGACACACTCGTGTCATAGATGATGCAACGTTGTGAAAGGACCCGGCGTCAACTAAGACGCCGGAAATGACGAATTTGCGTCAACGAACGTAACTTCGCGCCAAAAGAAATCTCGCGCCAAGAATGACGAAATAAACTTTAGCATTTTGCGCCCTTGCAAGCCTAATTCTGCCCGCAAATTTGAAAAATGACAGTCAATTGAAAAAAGACAACACCCCAGGTAAGAAATACATTTCTAAAAAATGCATTTTCCCAGATATGAAACTGACAGTCTGCAAAAGGAAATATACTGAAACCTGAATCATGGCAAATATAAGTACAATACATATATTTAAAACTTTATATAAATACATAAAGTGCCAAACCATAGCTGAGAGTCTTAAGTAATGAAAACATACTTACCTGAAGACAGCCATCCACATATAGCAGATAGCCAAACCAGTACTGAAACGGTTATCAGTAGAGGTAATGGAATATGAGAGTATATTGTCGATCTGAAAAGGGAGGTAGGAGATGAATCTTTACGACCGATAACAGAGAACCTACGAAATAGATCCCTGTGAGGAAAACCATTGCATTAAATAGGTGATAATGCCTTCACATCCCTCTGACATTCACTGTACTCTGAGAGAAAACGGGCTTAAAAAATGCTGAGAAGCGCATATCCTTGTAGAAATCTTAGCACAAACTTACTTCACCACCTCCATAGGAGACAAAGTTTGTAAAACTGAATTGTGGGTATGGTGAGGGGTGTATTTATAGGCATTTTGAGGTTTGGGAAGCTTTGCCCCTCCTGGTAGGATTGTATATCCCATATGTCACTAGCTTATGGACTCTTGCCAATTACATGAAAGAAATCTACTCCTCTGTCGTTGGGAATTAGAACAAAAAGAATGAAAATTAGAAACTTGTCCCTTAGACTTGATCTTTTTATCTTGCGGTAGGAAGGCACCCTTGCCCCCTGTAATCGTGGAGATAATGGAGTCCAGGCCTGGACCAAATAAAATCTTTTCTTCAAAGGGGAGAGAAAGAAGTCTGGACTTGGAAGTCATATCTGCAGACCAGGACTTCAGCCAGAGTGCCGAACGGGCCTGAACCGAAAAGCCAGAACCCTTAGCATTTAGGCGAAAAATCTGCATGTTTGCATCACAAATAAAAGAATTAGCAATTCTCAAGGCCTTAATTCTTTCCTGGATAACGTTGAGGGGACCCTACACCTCGATTAAATAAGGAGTCGCACCAGTAGGTAGCTGTTCCAGCAACTGCCGGTTGAAACAAATATCCTGTATGTTGAAACATTCATCTTTTTATCCATCGGCTCTCTGAACGACGAGCTATCCTCAAGCAGGATAGTAGTGCGTTTGGCAAGCGTGGAGATAGCGCCATCCACCTTAGGGACGGAACCCCACAACTCCAATTGAGAGTCCGGGAATACTTTTTTAAAGGAAGACGATGGGGAAAAGGAAGATCCAATTCTGTCCCATTCGTTCTTAATAATGTTCGCCATCTTTAAAGGCACAGGAAAAGTTAAAGGCACTACCCTGTCCTCGTAAACTCTGTCTAATTTAGGAATCAAAGGTTCATCAGGCAGCTTGGCCTCTGGAACCTCTAATGTAGACAAGACTTCCTTTAGAAGAAAATGTAAGTGTTCAATCTTAAATCTAAAGGCTGATTTCTCTGCAGCAGGAGGCTTAGAGGCAGCAGACTCCGTCCCAGAAGCTCAAAGTGCAACTCATCCTCGGATAACTGAGACATAGCAGTGAAATCCAATAAATTACATGATGACCCCAGGGCCGGAGACCTATGTTTAACCTTTCGCACTTGCGTTTAGCAGGGCGAGGCAAAGCACTGAGGGCTGTAGACACCCCCGTTTGTAACTGCGCGGTAAAATCTGGAGGTAAAAGGCCCCCTCCAGATGGAGGATTAAGCATGCTACGGAAAGCTGCGTGTGTAGAAGGAGATGAATGTAGGGTATGTACCTCACGGGACGGCGAGTCCTCAGAGGTGGATGGCTCAGTGGTACTAAAAGGGTTAACCTTCTTTGACCGAATAACGCTGTCAAGGCATGTGGAACATAACTGAGAGGGTGGGCATACCAAAGTCTCCTCACAATACACACAGGTATTACTATTTTTGGAACAGAGGGAATACCCTCTAATATATCAGAATCCTCCATAGCTTAAGTTAATAACAGCAGGACACGATCTCTATTTCTCAAAAACGACACCTTTATACTCCCAATGGCTGGGGCACTCACCACCTCCTAAACCCAGACAATACAGAGAAATAGCGTCTTCTGACAGCCAGCTCGGTCACTAAAGAGGAAATGAAAGCAAGACCACTCCCGAGCACATGAGAAAAAGCGCGCCAAGCTACAAGCTGCGCAGCACTCAAAGTAAAAGTAAAAATCTGTGCGTTCCAGCCACATAATAAACAGCCTATGACCCCAATAACATCTCACACATAAAGCAGCATAAAATCAAAGCATCACATTTGATTAATCCCCACTGTTCAATAATCTCCCTCAGCAGATATTAACCCACGATTCTATTAAGATAAAAGGAGCCACACTGTGACCCTGTCTTCTAGCGTTTTCAACATATGTAAAAATTAAAACGATGTTACCAGAATCCATGCTGTGGAACAGAAACACAACCTCTCAAGTGTGACAGTCTTGTAGCAACGCTCCTGACATGGAGAGAGAAAACAAGCAGGCAGTGAAACTCGTCAACACTGATTACTTAGGAGCTGTTAGCAGGCAGTCTAGATGGTTTCGCAGAAAGACTCTCCCTGCATCTCCAGACTCTAACTTTCGTCAATGCTCTCACTGAGAGGCTGACAAAACTACTTAAAACTCCAGTCCCATATCAAAGGGCAGATACCCCTCCTAAAGAACTACCCTGAAATCTTCTGACACTTCTCTGCCTTCCTCCTGTGACGAAAGGCAAAGAATGACTTGGGGGATGAGGGAAGTGGGATAGGTATTTAAGCCTTTGGCTGGGGTGTCTTTGCCTGATCCTGGTGGCCAGGTTCAGTATTTCCCAACAGTAAGGAATGATGCAGTGGACTCTCCTTATATTAAGAAGGAAATATTGCTATCAAAGTAAAACGCTTGCAAATAAACCTGCCACTAGTTTCTATGGTATCAGGAGCTGTGGCGTTATACATTAGATGTCCATTGAGACTGTAGGTTAATTACCAGAGCCCCCCCTTCCCCAAGCCCCCAGGAAACCCCCCCCCCAGACACACATAATGGCATCCTGATATTGTTCTGGTTCTTTAAATATGTATTGGCATAGGTATATCATAGAAAGTCTTATTCCTCATACAGAGTGATTGTTAGGGTCGGTGCAATTCTGCAGAACAGCGTAGATACCAGGGCAGCTATGAGCGCATAAAACATATTAAAACTGACTAAGTGTACATACCGGGCTATAACATATGTTACTATCAAATTAAATCACTGACTAATATCTCCTCATTACTATTAGCTTTCCCAAAACTCAGGATATCACAACGTCATGAGGTAAGTGTTTGTCGGCATTATGAGTTACTTATAAGCAAGAGGTGGCTTGTCTAAAAACTTCAGCACCATGAAACAAATTGTTTTCCCTTCTCTTCAGTGTAATACTGAGACTTGTAGCTAGGGTTCTCAGAGAGAGGAATAGTGTGCGCTCCGTAGGCAGTCTCCAAGAGGCGAACAGTTGGATCTGTAGCCGTGAGAGGGTTCTTCCTCTATCGATCATAGTTTCTTTGGGGGTCCTCCCTAACTCCCATGTGTATATTATCTGCCTTACTGATCGTTCCTCATGCAGCGGTCTGGCTTGCATGCTACCTAATGCTTCATTCTGCAGCGCTTTATTGTGGATGCCGTATGTTCTACTTGCTACTTTTGGAGTTTTATTCGGCAATGCCTGAGGCGCCATATTGGGCTGGAGTCTGCGGTGGATGATAGAGGCAGTTCCTGAGTGTAACGGCTTCCTTATTTGGTGACTCTGGTTTGACAGGTTTTATCCCGCAACATCATCAGGTGTAATGTGGGTTACAGCTGATTTAAAGCGGTAAGTCAGTAAGGTATCCAGCGGGACTCGATCGATGAGGTCTTGATAAAGTGCATCAAGTTTGAGCCAGTGCACATCATAAATGTCTTTTGGGCCTGTTTTCTCTCCTGTGGCCATGTTAGTTATAGGATGTTGTATATCTGTTCGGTTACCCTCAGATCACCCTTTTTAGATATAGGTGTTGTTTGATAGAGTGATGTTTAAACTTAAGTATGGCCAGCGAAGAAAAAGAACCTCGGGTTACAGAGGGGGGGTGCATTGCCCACTGTGTGCCGCCGCACTAGGCCCTTATTGTCTGAGTCCAAGCTCTGGGATCTAAAATACAGCGTGCTTGGGATATAACACGAAAACGTGCTTTTAGGATGAGTTATCCAAATGGGTTTTGCTGTAAAAGGACTCTTTTTAACCAGCAGTTAATAAGAGATTCAGCTGGATCGCAGAGAAGTGTGACCGCTCATTATCGCTGTTCAGACACGCCTCCTACATGGCATCTTTATATGGATAAGGAGGTAAAGATTGGGTTGTATACTATTGTGTGGTGAGGCTACACAGGGTTATTATATTTGTTACACAGAGCAGGGGGTATTATTACGAACAGATTGAAATTGTGGATTTATTGTTGTTCCTGGTGGAATTAGAGGACTTATAGTGCAACTTGTGTAGGAACTGATACGAACCTGAAACATCTCATTAAGTCCTGGGGGAGTCAGGTTCCACAGCAAGATGTTTTTCAGCAGTTCCTTCAATGCATCTAACGTTTCATAGTACAGGCTCTAGAAACAGATAAAAACGTCAGGTTTAGATCACAGACAGTCTCCATAAGGACTTATACGTGTGACAGCCGCAGGAAGAGCATGGAGACATTTCACATAACCACGAGGTTATGAGCCAGGGCAGGAAAAGACACAGGCTAAAATACAGAAGCGAGCAGTAATCACTATTGTAACCCTGAGCATGTGCAACAATCACTATTGTTTCCCTGAGCATGTGCAGCACATACCTCCTTGTGACGCTCCCCGTAAGTGACAGGACCAGAGAATACACAGGCTAAAATACAGACACGTGCAGCAATCACTATTGTAACACTGAGCATGTGCAGCACATACCTTCTTGTGACGCTCCCCATAAGTGACAGGACCAGAGAAGACACAGGCTAAAATACATAAGCGTGCAGCAATCACTATTGTAACCCTGAGCATGCGCAGCACATACCTCCTTGTGACGCTCCCCGTTAGTGACAGGACCAGAGAAGACACAGGCTAAAACACAGACAGGTGCAGCAATAACTATTGTAACCCTATAGCAGAGCATGCGCAGCACATACCTCCTTGTGACGCTCCCCACAGGCCCCCATTAGTGACAGGACCAGAGAAGACACAGGCTAAAACACAGACATGTGCAGCAATAACTATTGTAACCCTGAGCATGCGCAGCACATACCTCCTTGTGACGCTCCCCCAGACCCCCATTAGTGACAGGACCAGAGAAGACACAGGCTAAAACACAGACACGTGCAGCTATCGCTATTGTAACCCTGAGCATGCGCAACACATACCTCCTTGTGACGCTCCCCACAGGCCCCCATTAGTGACAGGACCAGAGAAGACACAGGCTAAAACACAGACATGTGCAGCAATAACTATTGTAACCCTGAGCATGCGCAGCACATACCTCCTTGTGACGCTCCCCCAAGCCCCCATTAGTGACAGGACCAGAGAAGACACAGGCTAAAATACAGACACGTGCAGCAATCACTATTGTAACCCTGAGCATGTGCAGCACATACCTCCTTGTGACGCTCCCCCAAGCCCCCATTAGTGACAGGACCAGAGAAGACACAGGCTAAAATACAGACACGTGCAGCAATCACTATTGTAACCCTGAGCATGTGCAGCACATACCTTCTTGTGACGCTCCCCATAAGTGACAGGACCAGAGAAGACACAGGCTAAAACACAGACACGTGCAGCAATCACTACTGTAACCCTGAGCATGCGCAGCACATACCTCCTTGTGACGCTCCCCCCAAGCCCCCATTAGTGACAGGAGGCAGAGAAAAGACACAGGCTAAAACACAGACACGTGCAGCAATAACTATTGTAACCCTGAGCATGCGCAGCACATACCTCCTTGTGACGCTCCCCATTAGTGACAGGACCAGAGAAGACACAGGCTAAAACACAGACACGTGCAGCTATCACTATTGTAACCCTGAGCATGCGCAGCACATACCTCCTTGTGACGCTCCCCCCAAGCCCCCATTAGTGACAGGAGGCAGAGAAAAGACACAGGCTAAAACACAGACACGTGCAGCAATAACTATTGTAACCCTGAGCATGCGCAGCACATACCTCCTTGTGACGCTCCCCCAGACCCCCATTAGTGACAGGAGGCAGAGAAGACACAGGCTAAAAAACAGACACGTGCAGCTATCACTATTGTAACCCTGAGCATGCGCAGCACATACCTCCTTGTGACGCTCCCCGTTAGTGACAGGACCAGAGAAGACACAGGCTAAAACACAGACACGTGCAGCTATCACTATTGTAACCCTGAGCATGCGCAGCACATACCTCCTTGTGACGCTCCCCCAGACCCCCATTAGTGACCGGAGGAGAGAAAAGACACAGGCTAAAAACATAATTTATTCTTACCTGATAAATGTATTTATTTCTTGACACGGTGAGTCCACGGATCATCTTAATAACTGTTGGGAATATCACTTCTGAATAGCAGGAGGAGGCAAAGAGCACCACAGCAAAAGCTGATAAATACCACTCCCCCTACCCACAATCCCCAGTTATTTGACCAAAGGGAAAGGAGAAAGGAAGTAATCTAAGGTGCAGAGGTGCCTGAAGTTTATAGAAAAGTAAACTGCCTGAAAAACAGGGCGGGCCGTGACTCACCGTGTCAAGAAATAAATACATTTATCAGGTAAGAATACATTTTGTTTTCTTTCTAATGACACGGTGAGTCCACGGATCATCTTAATTACTGTTGGGAACAAATACCCAAGCTAGAGGACACGGATTATAAGGGAGGGACAAGACAGTTAACCTAAACAAAAGGCACCACTGCTTGAAGAACCTTTCTCCCAAAAGAAGCCTCTGCTGAAGCAAAAGTATCAAATTTGTAAAATTTAGAAAAAGTATGCAAAGATGACCAAGTCGCAGCCTTGCAAATCTGATCTACAGAAGCTCTATTTTTGAAGGCCCAATAAGATGAAACAGCCCTCGTGGAATGAGCCGTGATTTTCTCAGGAGGCTGCTGTCCAGCAGTCTCATATGCCAAGCGAATAACACTCCTCAACCAACAAGAAAGATAAGTAGCCGTAGCTTTCTTACACTTACGCTTCCCAGAAAAAACAACAAATAAAGAAGAAGACTGGCGAAAATCCTTAGTCGCCTGCAAATAATATTTCAATGCACGAACAACATCCAGGTTGTGCAACAAACGCTCCTTATGAGAAGAAGGATTAGGACACAAAGAAGGAACAACAATCTCTTGATTAATATTCTTATTAGAAACAACCTTGGGAAGAAAACCCAAGGAAGTACGCAGAACTACCTTATCAGAGTGAAAAATAAGAAAAGGCGATTCATACTGTAAGGCTGAAAGCTCCGAAACTCTTCGAGCCAAAGAAATAGCCACCAGAAACAAAACCTTCCAAGATAAAATCTTAATATCCAAAGAATGCATAGGTTCAAACGGAGCCTGTTGAAGGACTCTAAGAACCAAATTAAGACACCAAAGTGGAGTACTAGACTTAAACACAGGCCGAATTCTAACCAAGGCCTGACAAAAAGAATGAACATCTGGCACATCCGCCAGGCGCTTGTGCAATAAAATAGATAAAGCAGAAATTTGACCCTTCAGGGTACTAGCAGATAAACCTTTCTCCAAACCCTCCTGGAGAAAAGACAAAATCCTAGGAATCCTAACTCTACTCCACGAGTAGCCTTTGGATTCACACCAATACAAATATTTACACCAAATCTTATAATAAATCTTCCTAGTCACAGGCTTACAAGCCTGAATCATAGTCTCAATTACTGACTCAGAAAAACCATGCTAAGAAAGAATCAAGCGTTCAATCTCCAAGCAATCAGTTTCAGATAAACGAGATTTGGATGAAGGAAGGGACCCTGCAGAAGCAGGTCCTTCCTTAATGGAAGACGCCAAGGTGGAAGGGAAGACATCTCCATCAGATCTGCAAACCAGATTCTGCGAGGCCACGCCGGAGCAATGAGAATCACTGATGCCCTTGTTTGACCCGAGCAATGACCCGAGGAAGAAGAGCAAACGGAGGGAACACATATGCCAGACTGAAAGTCCAAGGAACTGCCAGAGCATCTATCAGAACAGCCTGAGGATCCTTTGACCTCGACCCGTACCTCGAGAGCTTGGCATTCTGACGAGATGCCATGAGATCCAACTCTGGCTGCCCCCCAACTGAGAATCAAGTGGGAAAATACCTCTGGATGAAGTTCCCACTCCCCCGGATGAAAAGTCTGTCTGCTCAAAAAATAATCTTGGCTACCTCTGTCGTCATGGCCAAGGAACTCCGAGTTCCTCCCTGATGATTGATGCCAGCCACTGACGTTATGTTGTCCGACTGTAACCTGATAAACTGGGTTGAAACTAGCTGAGGCCAGGCTAGAAGAGCATTGAAAATTGCTCTCAGTTCCAAAACATTTATTGGAAGTACCGACTCCTCCCGAGTCCATAGACCCTGAGCCCTTAATGAACCCCAGACAGCACCCCAGCCCAGCAAACTGGCATCCGTGGTTACAATCACCCAGGCAGGTCTGCGAAAGCAAGTTCACTGAGAGAGAAGATCCTGAGACAACCACCATGGAAGAGAATATCTGGACATTTGGAACAATCTTTGGAGATAGATCCGCATAATCCCCGTTCCACTGCCTGAGCAAGCATAACTGCAGAGATCTGAGATGGAACTGAGCAAAAGGAATGATGTCCATGACTGAAACCATCAGACCAATAACCTCTATAGAAAAGGAAGAAGGCGCCAACATAGCGTAATTCTGCAAATATATGCTAGATATACAATTTTGAATCAAATACACTCACATGTATTCAAGCACTGTAATGTAGTGCAAACTAAGCAGACCAGAACCTCTGAGTTGTCCGGTAAACTCTCTCCAGGTATATATGACAGGAACAACTGCAAAGGAGTGTGTTTCACTCTGATGTGTGCTCTATAAATATAAGAGACAATCCCCACATAGCATAATACTGTATGAATAAACATATTTTGCTAATAGGTGGATACATTTTACTCACTTGTGGTCTAGCACTGTAATGTAGTGCAGACTAGGCAGGCCAGAGCCTCTGAGCTGTCTGGCAAGCTATCCTCCACGATAAAGTGAAACCAGGTGTATGGTGTATCTTTCAGATTGCTTGAAGAGTTCAGGGTGTGGTTAAAAAACCACAAAAAAGGTTTGTTATTGTGAATAAAAAAAGTGGATCAAAAATAGCAAGTAACTTTAGAAAACTTAAAAACAAGTGTTTATTAAACATAGATAAAATACAGCGACACATTTCTCAGTAATGTTACTGTTGCCTCAGGCTGATCCATTCCCAGATCGGGGGCAGACATTTCATGCTGATTTTTGTCAGGGTGCCAGGAATCAGACTGAGACGAGAAGTGCAAAAATAATCACACCTTTATTCATAGCAAAAAATAATAAAAAGTCCACAAGTCAACTAACAAGCCAGGAGTCAAAACCAGAGCTGGTAGTCAGACGAGCCAAGTCAGGAGCCAAAGCGAATAGTCAGACGAGCCAGAATCAGGAACAAGGAAAACAGCAGAGTCAGGAACAAGCCAGGGATCAGGAACCAGGAAGGACGTCAGGCAGCCAGGTAATACACAGGAACTCTCACAAACAGGTCTGAGATAACGCAAAGGCAAAGCATACTGAACAGAGGCCCTTTAAATAAAAAGAGATGACATCACAATTCTGAGACTGCATCCTGTCTCCCATGGATGATGCACACCAGTATGGCCATAAAAGGAAGTGTAGGAAATGAGCAGCATCCCCCACAATGCACCATAGTCAAGAAGAGAGGTGAGTAAAATGGCTGCCAGCAGCACATGGCAAACAACAGGGAAAAAACCCTGACAGATTTTGAGTCAGCAACAGGCTTCCTGGACTGCTTCCCCTTATTCCAAGACTGATTTGACTTCCAAGATGGCTTGGACTGTTCCTGCTAGGAGGAAGATTTACCAGAGAAGTTACAAAAGGAATGAAAATTACTCTTTAGTGTATTTATTTTATCCTGAGGAAGAGAATGCCCCTTCCCTCCCGTAATATCAGAAATAATTTCAGCCAAACCTGGCCCAAACAAGGTCTTATCCTTGTAAGGAATAGACAAAAGCTTAGACATAGAGGACACATTCGCAGACCAGGATTTTAACCATAAAGCTCTGCAAGCTAAAATGACAAAACCAGACATTTTAGCTCCCAACTTGATGACCTATAGAGAAGCATCTGCAATAAAGGAATTAGTCAACTTTAAATCCTTGATACTATCTTGAATTTCTTCAAGAGGAGTATCTTGCTGAATAGAATCAGACAATGCATCAAACCAATATGCCGCAGCACTAGTAACCGTGGCAATACATGCAGCCGGTTGCCATTGATACCCCTCGTGAACATAAATCTTTTTAAGCAAAGCTTCCAACTTCTTATCCATAGGATCTATAAAGGAACAGCTGTCCTCAATAGGAATAGTGGTACTCTTGGTTAGCGTTGAAACTGCTCCCTCCACCTTAGGAACCATCTGCCAAGATTCCTTAAAGGGACACTGAACCCAAATTTTTTCTTTCGTGATTCAGATAGAGCATGCAATTTTAAGAAACTTTCTAATTTACTCCTATTATCAAATTTTCTTCATTCTCTTTGAATCTTTATTTGAAATGCAAGAATGTAAGTTTAGATGCCGGCCCATTTTTGGTGAACACACTGTGTTGTTCTTGCTGATTGGTGGATAAATTCACCCAAGAATAATTAAGTGCTTTCCATGGTCATAAACCAAAAAAATAGCTTAGAAGCCTTCTTTTTCAAATAAAGAAAGGAAGAGAACGAAGAAAAATTGATAATAGGAGTAAATTAGAAAGTAGCTTAAATTTACATGCTCTATCTGAATCATGAAAGAAAAAAATTGGGTTCAGTGTCCCTTTAATATGATCAGCAATAGGAAACATCTTCCTAAAAATTGGAGAAGGGGAAAAAGGAATCCCAGGCTTCTCCCATTCTCGTGCAATAATATCTGAAACATGATCTTGTATAGGAAAAACTTCCACAGATGAAGGGGCATCAAAAAACTTATTGTTTACTAGATTTTTTAGGAATAACCATGACTGACACCACAGAGTCATCAAAGGTAGCCAAAACGTCCTTGAGTAGGAAACAACCTCAGGTTCAGAAAAATGATTTACACTATCAGAATCCGAGATCTCACCCTCAGATGCTACTGAAGTATCTTCCTCCTCAGACTTATGAGAAGAAACACTAGACACAATTGTAACAGAATCAGAAACCTTATACTTCCTCTTGCACTTCCCCTGTAACATAGAAAAATCAGACAAAGCCTCAGATACTGCCAAGGATATATGGGTAGCCATATCCTGCAAGGAAAAACCAACCTGAGACGAAACACAGTGCACTGCAGAAGATTGGGACGTATGAGGAGAAAGCTGCGGATTAGCCTGAACAGGAGACTCCTGAACAACATCCGCCCTAGACAATGAAGGCTCAGAATCAAAAAGTCTATCCTTGTAATGTAATATTCTCTCAATACAAGAGGAACAAAAAGGGATAGGAGGCTCAACATTAGTATGTAAACAGAGAACAAGCAACAGCTTGCAGGGCCTCTTGGTCCATCTTATTCCAAAGGAAAAAACCTTAATCAATAAAAAATTCTAAGTTCAAATCAGAATTTTAATGAAACAAAAAACATTACTGTCCCTTTAAAAAAAAAAAAAAAGTCTGTTTAAAATTTAAACTAGAAAATCCTTAAACTGCACAATAAATCTTGCAGCAACAATTTTTCACAAAACGAATGCAAAAAGAGACACAAACGTTATAGTCCCTGAAATTCAGACAGAAACTTAAAGAGACACTGAACCCAATTTTTTTCTTTCGTGGTTCAGATAGAGCATGAAATCTTAAGCAACTTTCTAATTTACTCCTATTATCAAATTGTCTTTATTCTCTTGGTATCATTATTTGAAATGCAAGAATGTAAGTTTAGATGCTGGCCCACTTTTGGTGAACAACCTGTGTTGTCCTTGCTGATTGGTGGATAAATTCATTAACCAATAAAAAAGTGCTGTCCAGAGGGCTGAACCAAAATTTAGATGCCTTCTTTTTCAAATAAAGATAGCAAGAGAACAAAGAAAAATTGATAATAGTAGTAAATTAGAAAGTTGCTTAAAATTGCATGTTCTATCTGAATCACGAAAGAAAAAAAATTGGGTTCAGTGTCCCTTTAAAAATAAACAGAGCAACAGCCCCACAAAAAAACCACAGGCAACCTCCACACCTCAGCAAGCTCTGCTGAGGTGCCTACCTGACCTCCTTGCTGCCGGAAACAAAGTCAGAAAATGATCCAGACCCCCATACAGCCGGAGAGAACGCTGAACCACCTCTGAGGAGCTATGCAATAGAGCTGCAACATCCAGGAACAACAGGAAACAGCTAAAAGGGTGCCAAAAACGTCCTTGCTATCTCAGATAAGCCCGCCTATTGTGGGTGTGGCCTAACAAACCTCCCGGTAGCCATTAATACACAAACAAAAAACCTGCACACCAAAGTGAAAACATAATAAACTGAGCCAAACATCCCCAGTGCCTGCAAAACTGCCATACAATAAACCGTTAACCTAGAAGGCTGATTGTATATTTAGACAGAATTAACTGTCAAAGTGCCAAATTCTCCTATATCAAAACAGGGAAAGAAATAGGCACTTACCTTAAAAATCTGTCCGGCAGCAGGACAGCTCACTTTGTATGAGAGGGGCTTCCTACCTCACATGGACCTGTGGAAAAAAGAAAAGGCTGAGTAAACTTACTCAAACTTTCAACCAAGGGCAGCATGAAATTACTTGGGAGGCCCAGTGGGGATTATACCTCACAAGTTCCCAAATGTTTCAAAGCCACCACTTGCTCTACTGAAAAGACTGACATGGACTACGGCTAAACCCCAAAGAAAACCAGAGCAAACTTGCTCTGCTTAAAAAATAACAAGCTCTTGATTGAAGAATCAGACACCTAACTTTACCCCTCCTTGCTACTTATACAAGCAAAGAGAATGACTGGGGATTGTGGGTAAGGGGAGTGGCATTTAACAGCTTTTGCTGTGGTGCTCTATGCCTCCTCCTGCTGGTCAGGACTGATATCCCCAACAATAATTAAGATTATCCATGGACTCACTGTGTCATTAGAAAGAAACACAGACACATGCAGCAATAACTATTGTAACCCTAGAGATGAGCATGCACAGCACATACCTCCTTGTGACGCTCCCCCAGACCCCCATTAGTGACAGGACCAGAGAAGACACAGGCTAAAACACAGACACATGCAGCAATAACTATTGTAACCCTATAGGCAGAGCATGCGCAGCACATACCTCCTTGTGACGCTCCCCCAAGCCCCCATTAGTGACAGGACCAGAAAAGACACAGGCTAAAACACAGACACGTGCAGCAATCACTATTGTAACCCTGAGCATGCGCAGCACATACCTCCTTGTGACGCTCCCCCAGACCTCCATTAGTGACAGGACCAGAGAAGACACAGGCTAAAACACAGACACGTGCAGCAATCACTATTGTAACCCTATAGCAGAGCATGCGCAGCACATACCTCCTTGTGACGCTCCCCCAGACCCCCATTAGTGACAGGACCAGAGAAGACACAGGCTTAAACACAGACATGTGCAGCAATAACTATTGTAACCCTGAGCATGCGCAGCACATACCTTCTTGTGACGCTCCCCCAGACCCCCATTAGTGACAGGAGGCAGAGAAGACACAGGCTAAAACACAGACACGTGCAGCAATCACTACTGTAACCCTGAGCATGCGCAGAACATACCTCCTTGTGACGCTCCCCCAGACCCCCATTAGTGACAGGACCAGAGAAGACACAGGCTAAAACACAGACACGTGCAGCTATCACTATTGTAACCCTGAGCATGTGCAGCACATACCTCCTTGTGACGCTCCCCGTTAGTGACAGGACCAGAGAAGACACAGGCTAAAACACAGACACGTGCAGCTATCACTATTGTAACCCTGAGCATGCGCAGCACATACCTCCTTGTGACGCTCCCCCAGACCTCCATTAGTGACAGGACCAGAGAAGACACAGGCTAAAACACAGACACGTGCAGCAATCACTATTGTAACCCTATAGCAGAGCATGCGCAGCACATACCTCCTTGTGACGCTCCCCCAGACCCCCATTAGTGACAGGACCAGAGAAGACACAGGCTAAAACACAGACATGTGCAGCAATAACTATTGTAACCCTGAGCATGCGCAGCACATACCTTCTTGTGACGCTCCCCCAGACCCCCATTAGTGACAGGAGGCAGAGAAGACACAGGCTAAAACACAGACACGTGCAGCAATCACTACTGTAACCCTGAGCATGCGCAGAACATACCTCCTTGTGACGCTCCCCCAGACCCCCATTAGTGACAGGACCAGAGAAGACACAGGCTAAAACACAGACACGTGCAGCTATCACTATTGTAACCCTGAGCATGCGCAGCACATACCTCCTTGTGACGCTCCCCCAGACCCCCATTAGTGACAGGACCAGAGAAGACACAGGCTAAAACACAGACACGTGCAGCTATCACTATTGTAACCCTGAGCATGTGCAGCACATACCTTCTTGTGACGCTCCCCACAGGCCCCCATTAGTGACAGGACCAGAGAAGACACAGGCTAAAACACAGACACGTGCAGCAATCACTATTGTAACCCTATAGCAGAGCATGCGCAGCACATACCTCCTTGTGACGCTCCCCCCAAGCCCCCATTAGTGACAGGAGGCAGAGAAGACACAGGCTAAAACACAGACACGTGCAGCAATAACTATTGTAACCCTGAGCATGCGCAGCACATACCTCCTTGTGACGCTCCCCATTAGTGACAGGACCAGAGAAGACACAGGCTAAAACACAGACACGTGCAGCAATAACTATTGTAACCCTGAGCATGCGCAGCACATACCTCCTTGTGACGCTCCCCAGACCCCCATTAGTGACAGGAGGCAGAGAAAAGACACAGGCTAAAAAACAGACACGTGCAGCAATAACTATTGCAACCCTGAGCATGTGCAGCACATACCTCCTTGTGACGCTCCCCGTTAGTGACAGGACCAGAGAAGACACAGGCTAAAACACAGACACGTGCAGCTATCACTATTGTAACCCTATAGCAGAGCATGCGCAGCACATACCTCCTTGTGACGCTCCCCCAGACCCCCATTAGTGACAGGACCAGAGAAGACACAGGCTAAAACACAGACACGTGCAGCAATAACTACTGTAACCCTGAGCATGCGCAGCACATACCTCCTTGTGACGCTCCCCCAGACCCCCATTAGTGACAGGAGGCAGAGAAAAGACACTGTTCAGGCAGGTGTTCATCACATCAGATTTAAACGTGTCAATCAGGGGCGGCTCCAGTTTTCTGAACACAAAATAAGGAACAACACCCTTTGCTTAACAACATCACATATCTAGTTCCAGCTGACGAGCCTATTGATGTGATTGTGTGGACTTATAGAGCTTGGAAGAACCTGGGATATGCAACAGTAACCTCTAATACAAACACCATCTTGCTAGTCTCAAAAAGGGACATAAAACCCAATTTTTTACTTTCATGATTTTGATAGAACAAATATTTAAACAGAATCGGGTGAAATGTGTCCTCCTCCTTTGGGACCACGAAAAGGTTTGAATAGTACCCTAGACCCCTTTCTGCTAGAGGTACCGGTACAAAAACTCCTAGAGAGGAGAGATCCCTCACACACTCTAGGAAGGCATGTCGTTTTTCTGGTTTTGTCGATAGATTTGACAAGAGGAATCTGCCCCTGGGGGGATGACTCTTAAAACCTATCCTGTACCCCTGGGTAACAACCTCCAGAACCCAAGGATCCTGTACGTCTCTCATCCAAACCTCCACAAAAAGAGATAGTCTGCCCCCTACGAGATCCAGAGACGGATCGGGGGCCGCCCCTTCATGCCGATTTTGTCACGGCGGGTTTCTTGCTCTTGCTTCTTGCTCTTGCTTTATTCCAAGACTGAGCAGGCTTCCAAGATCCCTTGGACTGGTCGGGTTTCGCAGCAGGTCGCTGTTGTTGGGACTTGTTCGAACGAAAGGGACGAAAATTAGGACCCTTAGGTTTATTCTTCTTATCCTGTCTTCTTGCGTTATCATTACATATATAAAAAATGAAACAATCTTATCAGAATCAACGCCGTGGAACAGGAACACAGCCTTTCAAGTTTGACAGTGTGTAGTGTGAAGAAAGCAGGCAGCGAAACTCGTCAACGCTAATTACTTAAGGAGCTGTTAATATGAGTCGGGATGGTTTCGCAGAAAGACTCTCCTTGCATCTCCGGACTCTAACTTTCATCCATGCTTTCATATACATGACTAAGGACCTAAAGCAGGCCTGAAACGTTGTATGTTTTGCTCTCTGGACCTTATGTGAACAATAAAGGTCTTTTTTTGAGGCTGGAATACCCTTTTTTTGTTATTGGATTACAATTAAGACGTGGCAGGTCCTATATTCCGTGCCCCACAACTAAGAGACAGGTGTGCTGTTTTCCAAAACCTTTGTGGAGTTACTCACTGAGAGGCTGACAGGACTACTTAAAACTCCAGTCCCATCTCGAAGAGTACTACCCTCCATAAGAGACTACTCCGAAATCATCTGACACATCTCTGCCAACCTCCTGTTACGAAAGGCAAAGAATGAATGGGGGATGAGGGGAGTGGGGAGGTATTTAAGCCTTTGGCTGGGGTGTCTTTGCCTCCTCCTGGTGGCCAGGTTCTGTATTTCCCACAAGTAATGAATGAAGCCATGGACTCTCCTCGTATTAGATGGAAATGGGCCTAGATCAATACTTTGAGTTGTCTACTAAAAACCACCCATAATTTATGCTTACCAGATAAATTCCTTTTCTTCCGGATAGGGAGAGTCCACGGCTTCATTCCTTACTGTTGGGAAATACAACAGCTGGCCACCAGGAGGAGACAAAGACACCCCAGCCAAAGGCTTAAATATCCCTACCACTTCCTCATTACCCCAGTCATTCTGCCGAGAGTACAAGGAAAAGTAGGAGAAACATTAGGGTATAAATCGTGTCAGAAGAATAAAATAAATAATAGGGGACCGCCCATAGACAAGAAAAAACGGGCGGGGGCCGTGGACTCTCCCTATCCGGAAGGAAAGGAATTAATCTGGTAAGCATAAAACAGAATTTATGCTTACCTGATAAATTACTTTCTCCAACGGTGTGTCCGGTCCACGGCGTCATCCATTACTTGTGGGAAATGTTCTCCCCCACAGGGAAAGACAAGGAGAGCACACAGCAAGAGCTGTCCATATAGCTCCCCTTCTGGCTCCGCCCCCCAGTCATTCGACCGACGGTTAGGAGAAAAAGGAGAAACCATAGGGTGCCGTGGTGACTGTAGTGTATAAAGAATTTTTTTTCAACCTGATTAAAAAAAAAAAAAAAACCAGGGCGGGCCGTGGACCGGACACACCGTTGGAGAAAGTAATTTATCAGGTAAGCATAAATTCTGTTTTCTCCAACATTGGTGTGTCCGGTCCACGGCGTCATCCATTACTTGTGGGAACCAATACCAAAGCTTTAGGACACGGATGAAGGGAGGGAGCAAATCGGGTTACCTAAACGGAAGGCACCACGGCTTGCAAAACCTTTCTCCCAAAAACATAATTTATGCTTACCTGATAAATTTATTTCTCTTGTAGTGTGTTCAGTCCACGGGTCATCCATTACTTATGGGATATATTCTCCTTCCCAACAGGAAGTTGCAAGAGGATCACCCAAGCAGAGCTGCTATATAGCTCCTCCCCTCACATGTCATATCCAGTCATTCGACCGAAACAAGACGAGAAAGGAGAAACTATAAGGTGCAGTGGTGACTGGAGTTATAATTTTAAAATTTAGAACCTGCCTCAAAAAAAGGACAGGGCGGGCCGTGGACTGAACACACTACAAGAGAAATAAATTTATCAGGTAAGCATAAATTATGTTTTCTTTTGTTAAGTGTGTTCAGTCCACGGGTCATCCATTACTTATGGGATACCAATACCAAAGCTAAGTACACGGATGATGGGAGGGACAAGGCAGGAACATTAAACAGAAGGAACCACTGCCTGTAGAACCTTTCTCCCAAAACCAGCCTCCGAAGAAGAAGAAGTGAAAGTGTCAAATTTGTAAAATTTGGAAAAAGTATGAAGTGAAGACCAAGTTGCAGCCTTGCAAATCTGTTCAACAGAGGCCTCATTCTTAAAGGCCCAGGTGGAAGCCACAGCTCTAGTGGAATGAGCTGCAATTCTTTCAGGAGGCTGCTGTCCAGCAGTCTCATAGGCTAAACGTATTATGCTACGAAGCCAAAAAGAGAGAGAGGTAGCCGAAGCCTTTTGACCCCTCCTCTGTCCAGAGTAAACGACAAACAGAGAAGAAGTTTGTCGAAAATCTTTAGTTGCCTGTAAGTAGAACTTCAGAGCACGGACCACGTCTAGATTATGCAAAAGACGTTCCTTCTTTGAAGAAGGATTAGGACATAACGATGGAACAACAATCTCTTGATTGATATTCCTGTTAGAAACAACCTTAGGTAAAAACCCAGGTTTAGTACGCAGAACTACCTTGTCTGAATGAAAGATCAGATAAGGAGAATCACAATGTAAGGCAGATAACTCAGAGACTCTTCGAGCCGAGGAAATAGCCATCAAAAACAAAAACTTTCCAAGATAAAAGCTTAATATCAATGGAATGAAGGGGTTCAAACGGAACACCCTGAAGAACTTTAAGAACCAAGTTTAAGCTCCACGGAGGAGCAACAGCTTTAAACACAGGTTTAATTCTAGCCAAAGCCTGACAAAAGGCCTGGACGTCTGGATGCTCTGCCAGACGTTTGTGTAAAAGAATAGACAGAGCTGAAATCTGTCCCTTTAGCGAACTAGCGAACTAGCGGATAAACCCTTTTCTAAACCCTCTTGTAGAAAAGCTAATATCCTAGGAATCCTAACCTTACTCCATGAGTAACTCTTGGATTCGCACCAATATAAATATTTACGCCATATCTTATGGTAAATTTTTCTTGTCACAGGTTTCCGAGCCTGTATTAATGTATCAATAACCGAATCCGAAAACCCACGCTTTGATAGAATCAAGCGTTCAATTTCCAGGCAGTCAGCCTCAGAGAAATTAGGTTTGGATGGTTGAAAGGACCCTGAATTAGAAGGTCCTGCCTCAGAGGAAGAGACCATGGTGGACAGGACGACATGTCCACTAGGTCTGCATACCAGGTCCTGCGTGGCCACGCAGGCGCTATCAGAATTACCGATGCCCTCTCCTGTTTGATCCTGGCAATCAGCCGAGGTAGCAACGGAAATGGTGGAAACACATAAGCTATGTTGAAAACCCAAGGGGCTGCTAATGCATCTACCAGCACTGCTCCCGGGTCCCTGGACCTGGATCCGTAACAAGGAAGATTCGTGTTCTGGCGAGATGCCATGAGATCCAGATCCGGTTCGCCCCAACGACGAATCAGTTGAGCAAATACCTCCGGGTGAAGTTCCCACTCTCCCGGATGAAAAGTCTGGCGACTTAGGAAATCCGCCTCCCAGTTCTCTGCGCCTGGGATGTGAATCGCTGACAGGTGGCAAGAGTGAGACTCTGCCCAGCGAATTATCTTCGAGACTTCCAACATCGCTAGGGAACTCCTGGTTCCCCCTTGATGATTGATGTAAGCCACAGTCGTGATATTGTCCGACTGAAATCTGATGAACCTCAGCTTTGCTAACTGAGGCCAAGCCAGAAGAGCATTGAATATTGCTCTTAATTCTAGAATGTTTATTGGGAGGAGTTTCTCCTCCTGAGTCCACGATCCCTGAGCCTTCAGGGAATTCCAGACTGCTCCCCAGCCTAGAAGGCTGGCATCCGTTGTTACAATCGTCCAATCTGGCCTGCGAAAGGTCATTCCTTTGGACAGATGAACTGGTGACAACCACCAGAGAAGCGAATCCCTGGTCTCCTGGTCCAGATTTAGCAAAGGGGACAGATCTGAGTAATCCCCGTTCCATTGACTGAGCATGCATAGTTGCAGCGGTCTGAGATGCAGGCGCGCAAATGTCCATTGCCACTACCATTAAGCCGATTACCTCCATGCACTGAGCTACCGATGGGCTTGGAATGGAATGAAGGACACGGCAAGCATTGAGAATCTTTGATAACCTGGACTCCGTCAGGTAAATCTTCATCTCTACAGAATCTATAAGAGTCCCTAGAAAAGGAACCCGTGTGAGTGGTAACAGAGAACTCTTTTCCACGTTCACTTTCCACCCATGCAACCTCAGAAATGCTAGAACTATCTCTGTATGAGACTTTGCATTCTGAAAATTTGACGCTTGTATCAGAATGTCGTCTAGGTACGGAGCCACCGCTGTGCCTCGTGGTCTTAGAACCGCCAGAAGTGAGCCCAGAACCTTCGTAAAAATTCTCGGGGCCGTGGCTAACCCGAAGGGAAGAGCCACAAACTGGTAATGCCTGTCTAGAAAGGCAAACCTTAGGTACAGATAATGATCTTTGTGAATCGGTATATGAAGGTAAGCATCCTTTAAGTCCACCGTGGTCATATATTGACCCTCTTGGATCATGGGTAGGATGGTTCGAATGGTTTCCATCTTGAACGATGGTACCCTTAGGAATTTGTTTAAGATCTTTAAGTCCAAGATTGGTCTGAAGGTTCCCTCTTTTTTGGGAACCACAAATAGATTTGAGTAAAATCCTTGTCCCTGTTCCGATCGCGGAACTGAGTGGATCACCCCCATGATTAAGAGGTCTTGTACACATTGTAGAAACGCCTCTCTCTTTACTAGGTTTGTCGATAACCTCGAAAGATGGAACCTCCCTTGTGGAGGAGAGGATTTGAAATCCAGAAAGGTATCCCTGAGATATAATCTTTAACGTCCAGGGATCCTGCACATCTCTTGCCCAAGCCTGGGCAAAGAGAGAAAGTCTGCCCCCCACTAAATCCGTCTCTGGATAGGGGGCCCTGACTTCATGCTGTCTTAGGGGCGGGAGTAGGCTTTCTGGCCTGCTTGCCCTTGTTCCATGACTGGTTGCCTTTCCAACCTTGTCTGTAACGAGCAGTAGTTCCTTCCTGTTTTGGAGCGGAGGAAGTCGATGCTGCTCCTGCCTTGAAGTTACGAAAGGCACGAAAATTAGACTGTTTGGCCTTTGGTTTGGCCCTGTCCTGAGGAAGGGCGTGGCCCTTACCTCCCGTAATGTCAGCAATAATTTCCTTCAACCCGGGCCCGAATAAGGTCTGCCCTTTGAAAGGAATGTTAAGTAGTTTAGACTTGGAAGTTACATCCGCTGACCAGGATTTAAGCCAGAGCGCTCTGCGCGCCTGTATGGTGAATCCGGAATTTTTAGCCGTAAGTTTGGTTAGATGTACTACGGCATCTGAAACAAACGCATTAGCCTGCTTAAGGGTTCTAACTTTGCTCAAGGCCTCATCCAACGGCTCTGTGCGAATCGCCTCTTCCAGAGACTCAAACCAGAATGCCGCTGCAGCCGTGACAGGCGCAATGCATGCAAGAGGCTGCAATATAAAACCCTGTTGAACAAACATTTTCTTAAGATAACCCTCTAATTTTTTATCCATTGGATCTGAGAAAGCACAGCTATCCTCCACCGGGATAGTGGTACGCTTGGCTAACGTAGAAACTGCTCCCTCCACCTTAGGGACCGTCTGCCATAAGTCACGTGTGGTGGCGTCTATAGGGAACATTTTTCTAAATATCGGGGGAGGGGAAAAAGGCATAGTATCTATCCAACCTACACAATTTCTCTGGAATTGCCACCGTGTCGCAATCATTCAGAGCCGCTAATACCTCCCCTAGTAACACACGGAGGTTCTCAAGCTTAAATTTAAAATTTGAAATTTCTGAATCCGGTCTCCCCGAATCAGAACCGTCACCGACAGAATGAAGCTCACCATCCTCATGTTCTGCAAGTTGTGACGCAGTATCAGACATGGCTCTCGTGTCATCAGCGCGCTCTGTCCTTAACCCAGAGCTATCGCGTTTGCCCCTTAATTCGGGCATATTATATAATACTTCTTTCATAACATTAGCCATATCATGTAAAGTGATTTGTAAGGGCCTAGATGTACTAGGTGTCTCAATCTTACGCATCTCCCGAGCGGGAGACGCAGGTACTGACACGTGAGGAGAGTTAGGCGGCATAACTTCCCCCTCGTTGTCTGGTGATAGCTTCTTTATCGGTACAGATTGACTTTTATTCAAAGCAATATCAATACAATTGGTACACATCGTTCTATTGGGCTTCACATTGGCTTTTGAACATGATGAACAAACAGTTTCCTCTGAATCAGACATGTTAAAACAGACTTAGCAATGAAAATAACAAGCTTGGAAATCACTTTCAATAAGTTTTACAAGCAATCTAAAAAACGCTGCAGCGCTTCAAAAATACAGATATAATTAAACAATTCTTAACAAGAAGTGTACTATTAGCAGAGGATTGCACCCATTAGCAAAAGGATGATTAACCCCTCGATACCCAAAACGGATAAAACAGATATCAATTAAGATTTAACGCTTTTAATCACAGTAAGCACACTGTCACAGATCTGCTGTGACTGATTACCTCCCTCACAAATGAAATTTGCAGACCCCTGAGCTCTCTAGAGACGTCCTGGATCAAGGAGGAAGAAGCAGAAAGACTGTGCAATAATTTTAACTGCTCAATAAGGCGCTAAAACAAGGGCCCTCCCACTCCAATCACAACAGTGGGAGCCCTGATATTACGGTTTCCATGCAGAAAAATATGTTAGCCATGTGGAAACAAATCATGCCCAAAGCGATTTATCACCAAAGTACCTCACAAAAAAACGAATAACATGCCAGTAAACGTTTTATTAAAAAACAACATTTTTCAATGTCATGCAAAGCTATCACTAAGCCTGCTACCAGTCGCTACCACTGCAGAGAAGGCTTAAGTATTATTTCAGTGTTAACAGTATTTTCTCAGTCAAATTCTAGTCCCTAGAATATAACTCGACTGCGCATACATTTATCAGCCTGATACCAGTTGCTACTACTGCATTTAAGGCTGTACTTACATCATACGGTAACAGCAGTATTTTCTTAGTCAATTCCATTCCCAGAAAATAAAGTACCGCACATACCTCATTTGCGGAGGACCCCGCATGCTATTCCCAGTCTGAAGTTACCCCACTCCACAGAATGTCGAGAACAGCCAGTGGATCTTAGTTACGCCTGCTAAGATCATAGATAAAAAACGCAGGTAGTTTCTTCTTCCAAATACTGCCTGAGATAGAAAAACAGCACACTCCGGTGCCATTTAAAATAACAAACTTTTGATTGAAGAATAGTTAATAGTTAAGTAAAAACTCCAGCTCCTCTTGCGACCTCCTTCTTTGTTGAGGGTTGCAAGAGAATGACTGGATATGACATGTGAGGGGAGGATCTATATAGCAGCTCTGCTTGGGTGATCCTCTTGCAACTTCCTGTTGGGAAGGAGAATATATCCCATAAGTAATGGATGACCCGTGGACTGAACACACTTAGCAAGAGGAAATAGCCTCCGAAGAAGCAAAAGTATCAAAATTGTAGAATTTGGCAAAAGTGTGCAGAGAAGACCAAGTCGCTGCCTTACATATCTGGTCAACAGAAGCCTCGTTCTTGTAGGCCCATGTGGAAGCCACAGCCCTAGTAGAGTGAGCTGTGATACGGTCAGGAGGCTGCCGTCCGGCAGTCTCATAAGCCAAGCAGATAATGCTTTTCAGCCAGAAAGAGAGAGAGGTAGCAGTAGCTTTTTGACCTCTCCTCTTACCAGAGTAAACGACAAACAAGGATGAGGTTTGTCTAAAATCTTTTGTTGCTTCTAAATAGAACTTTAAAGCACGAACAACATCTAAATTGTGTAATAAACGTTCCTTCTTTGAAACTGGATTCGGACACAAAGAAGGAACAACTATTTCCTGGTTGATGTTCTTGTTGGAAACAACTTTTGGAAGAAAACCAGGCTTAGTACGCAAAACAACCTTATCTGAATGGAACACCAGATAGGGTGGATCACACTGCAAAGCAGATAATTCAGAAACTCTTCTAGCAGAAGAAATAGCAACCAAAAACAGAACTTTCCAAGATAGTAACTTAATATCTATGGAATGTAAAGGTTCAAACGGAACCCCTTGAAGAACTGAAAGAACTAAATTTAGACTCCAAGGAGGAGTCATGGGTCTGTAAACAGGCTTGATTCTAACCAAAGCCTGAACAAAAGCTTGTACATCTGGCAAAGCTGCCAGTCGTCTGTGCAACAAGACGGATAATGCAGAAATCTGTCCTTTTGGAGAACTAGCTGACAATCCTTTATCCAAACCTTCTTGGAGAAAGGAGAGAATCTTTGGAATTTTAATCTTACTCC
>NC_069503.1:1156851757-1156936757 GCF_027579735.1 Bombina bombina | reverse complement strand
CAGGAGGGTACAGGGTGTGAGTGCCCCTTGTGGGAGCAATTTGTGACTCTATAAGCCAAGTGGGCATAAAAGACTTTATAGCTAATAAGAACTGTTCCTATATTCTGTAAATAAGATTGTATTCTATGTATGTTTAAGATCTGATTGTGTCTCAGGAGTCTGTCTGGGTAAACTGATTGTGTTTTGTGTGATTATGTTAACTAGACTGCCCAACATCAGATTGTCTGAGTAAACGTTCTTCCCTAGTTAATTAACTTAATATGTTAATCTGTTTTACCTGTGAATAGACAATTGTTAGAGGTTTGATGCATTGTTCATATGTTTGCTTTACTGTTAAACCAATGCCCTCTGTAACCTGAAGCCAGGGTGTATAAATCTGTGTGCTGCCTTCAAATAAAGTAGACATTCTGTTTTAAACCTGAAATGTGGAGCTTGGTCTCATGTTTGCAGGGAAACTGATCAAGGTTGTGAAGTGCTGATTCTGTATGCAGGACATTGTTCATCTGGTATTAACCCTTGGTACACTGTTGGTACCGTAACAGCCATAAAAACCAATTCCAGTCTGCCCCATCTGAGAATCAATGAGGCAAAATACCTCCGGGTGAAGTTCCCACTCCCCCGGATGAAAAGTCTGTCGACTTAGAAAATCTGCTTCCCAGTTCTCTACCCCTGGGATGTAGATCGCTGACAGATGACAAGAGTGGGCCTCTGCCCAACTGATTATCTTAGATACTTCTATCATCGCTAAGGAACTCCTTGTTCCCCCCTGATGATTGACATATGCCACAGTCGTTATGTTGTCCGACAGGAATATGATGAATTTGGCCGAAGCCAACTGAGGCCACGCCTGAAGCGCATTGAATATTGCTCTCAGTTCCAGAATATTGATTGGAAGTAGAGACTCCACCTGAGGCCAAACACCCTGAGCCTTCAGGGAGTTCCAAACTGCACCCCAGCCCAGAAGGCTGGCATCTGTTGTCACTATCACCCACGAGGGTCTGCGGAAACAAGTCCCATGGGACAGATGATCTGGCGACAACCACCAAAGAAGAGAGAGTTTCTGGTCTCTTGATCCAGAATTATCTTTGGAGATAAATCCGCATAATCCCCATTCCACTGACCGAGCACGCATAGTTGCAGTGGTCTGAGATGAAAGCGAGCAAACTGTCAGAAATACTGTCATGACTATCGAGTCTATCAGAGTTCCCAGAAAAGGAACCCTTGTCTGTGGAACAAGTGAACTCTTCTCTATGTTCACCTTCCAGCCGTGAGTTCTCAGAAAAGACAACACTGTGCCCGTGTGAGATTTTGTCAGATGATATGTTAACGCCTGAATCAGAATATCGTCCAAATAAGGCGCCACCGCTATCCCTTCCGGTCTGAGAACCGCCAAAAGAGACCATAGATCCTTTGTGAAGATTCTGGATGCTGTGGCCAACCCGAAAGGAAGAGCCACGAACTGATAATGTTTGTCCAAGAAGGCAAACCTTAGAAAACGATGATGATCTTTGTGGATTGGAATATGAAGGTAAGCATCCTTCAAATCCACGGTAGTCATATATTGACCCTCCTGGATCATTGGTAAAATCGTTCGAATTGTCTCCATCTTGAATGATGGAACTCTTAGAAATTTGTTTAGACACTTGAGGTCAAAAATGGGTCTGAACGTTCCCTCTTTTTTGGGGACCACAAATAGGTTTGAGTAAAACCCCTGTCCCTGTTCCAATTTTGGAACAGGACAGATTACTCCCATAGTAAAAATGTCTTTTACACAGCGTAAGAACGCCTCTCTCTTTATCTGGTTTGCAGATAATTTTGAAAGATGAAATTTCCCTCTTGGGAGAAAATCCTTGAATTTCAATTGATAACCGTGGGTCACTGTTTCTAATGCCCAGGAATCATGAACATCACTTGCCCAAGCCTGAGCAAAGAAAGAAAGTCTGCCCCCTTCTAGATCTGGTCCCAGATCGGGGGCCCACCCCTTCATGCTGCTTTGTGGAAGAAGAAGAAGAAGCGGGGGGGTCCTCCTTTAAAGTTCTGAAAAAAACGAAACTTATTCTGTTTACCCCTCATTTTAACCGACCTATCCTGAGGTAGGGCATGGCCCTTACCTCCTGTAATATCAGAAATGATCTCCTTCAATTCTGGGCCCAAAAAGGGTCTTTACCTTTAAAGGGAATAGCTAAAAGCTTATGTTTTGATGACACATCAGCAGACCAAGATTTGAGTCACAATGCTCTACGTGCTAAAATAGCAAATCCTGCATTTTTTGCTGCTAATTTAGCAATTTGAAAAGCGGCATCAGTAATAAAAGAATTAGCTAGCTTAAGAGCCGTAATTCTATCTAGAATGTCACCTAATGGAGTCTCAACCTTAAGAGACTCTTCTAGAGCCTCAAACCAAAAAGCTGCTGCAGTAGTTACTGGAACAATGCAAGCCGGAGGTTGTAAAAGAAATCCATGATTTAACAAATAATTTCTTTAGTAGACCCTCTAATTTCTTATCCATAGGATCCTTGAAAGCACAACTATCCTCAATGGGTATAGTAGTACGCTTAGCTAGGGAAGATATAGCTCCCTCTACCTTAGGGACCGCTTGCCATGAGTCCCGAATGGTATCTGATATAGGAAACATTTTCTTAAAATTAGGAGAGGGAGAAAACGGTATACCTGGTCTATCACATTCCTTGCTAATAATTTCTGAAATTCTCTTAGGAACCTGAAAAAGATCAGTGTAAGTAGGAACTTCCAAATATTTATCCATTTTACGCAATTTCTCTGGAGATATCACAATAGGATCACAATCATCCAGAGTCGCTAAAACCTCCCTAAGCAACAGGCAGCAGTGTTCAAGCTTAAATTTAAATGACATAGCATCCGAATCTGTCTGAGGCAAAACATTCCCTGAATCAGAAATTTCACCCTCAGACAGTAATTCCCTGATCCCCAACTTAGAGCACTGTGAGGGAACATAGGAAATAGCTAATAAAGCATCAGAGGATTCAGTATTTACATTAATACTTAACCTACTGCGTTTACCCTGCAACACTGGTAATTTAGACAATACCTCTGTAAGGGTAGTTAACATAACTGCAGCCATCTCCTGCGGAGTAAAGGAATTAGACGCACTAGAAGTACTAGGCGTCGCTTGTGTGGGCATAAAAGGTTGTGACACTTGGGGAGAATTGGATGGCATATCCTGATTCTCTTCAGACTGAGAATCATCCTTAGGCACACTTACTTTATTTAAAATATGTTTTTACATTGGTAAAAGCCCTTTCAGTACAAAAGTTCACAATGTTAGAGGGGGTTGCACAATAGCTTCTAAACACATAGAACAATGAGAAACCTCAATGTCAGACATGTTGAACAGACTAGTAATACCACAAAAGTCGTATAAACCACTTATTTATAGCATAAAATAAACATTCGAAAAAACGTGTACTGTGCCTTTAAGAAAAGAAAAAGTGAACAATGTTTCCAAAATGCACAAAAAAACGTTAAAATATTCCCAATTTAACTTAATATCGTTGGTTAATCCAAAAATTACTGCAACCAAAAGCAAGGGCAGAAATAAGGCTTTAGAAGTACTTATATCAACATGTAGTCAAAAGATAGATAAAAATATACTCTGCACCTCGCCACAGCTCTGCTGTGGTGCCTACCTGCCCCCCAGGGTACGCGAATCAAGTTTCCACCCTTCAAACCAGCTACACAGTCCAGGAGCCCACCGAGTTTACTTGTTTGCTGCTGCTAAGCCTTAAGAAATTGCGCCAAAATAGGCTCCGCCCCTTAAGGGTCAAAAGTTGAAGTAGGCCCAAACAACACCGCATGGAAATGCAGTTTTGCACTAAAGTAAAAATAAACACACAATGTAACCCTCAAGTATAAAACCAATAAGTTTTAAGTGCCCAAAAATTAAAAAACATAAAACATTGTTTTTTATATTGTCTCCCATGTCACATAATGCCCAAATATCAACTAATGATAAATATAAAATAGGGACTCCAGTAACATCCCTCTTATTAAAACAGAATTTATGCCTTACCTGATAAATTACTTTCTCTTGCGGTGTATCCAGTCCCACGGCTTCATCCTTTACTTGTAGGGATATTCTCCTTCCCTACAGGAAGTGGCAAAGAGAGCACACAGCAGAGGCTGTCCATATAGCTCCCCCTCTAGCTCCACCCCCCAGTCATTCCACCAAAGGTTAGGAAGAAAAAGGAGAAACCATAGGGTGCAGTTGGTGACTGTAGTTTAAACAAAAAAAAAATTTACCTGACTTAAATGCCAGGGCGGGCCGTGGACTGGATACACCGCAAGAGAAAGTAATTTATCAGGTAAGCATTAAATTCTGTTTTCTCTTGCAAGGTGTATCCAGTCCACGGATTCATCCATTGACTTGTGGGATACCAATACCAAAGCTTTAGGACACGGATGAAGGGAGGGAACAAGACAGGTACCTTAAACGGAAAGCACCACTGCCTGTAACACCTTTCTCCCCAAAAATAGCCTCAGAGGAAGCAAAAGTATCAAATATGTAAAATTTGGAAAAAGTATGCAGCGAGGACCAAGTCGCTGCCTTACAAATCTGTTCAACAGAAGCTTCGTTTTTAAAAGCCCATGTGGAAGCACTGCTCTGGTAGAATGAGCAGTAATTGTTTCAGGAAGCTGCTGGTCAGCAGTCTCGTAGGCCAAACGGATGATGCCTTTCAGCCAAAAGGAAAGAGGTAACAGTCACTTTCTGACCTCTCCTCTTACCAGAATAGACAACAAATAAGGAAGATGAAATCCTTAGTTGCTTGAAAGTCGAACTTTAAAGCATGAACCAAATCAAGATTATTTAAACAGACGTTCCTTCTCCGAATACAGAGAAGGAACAACAATTTCTTGGTTAATATTCTTGTTAGAAATAACCTTAGGAAAGAAAACCAGGTATGGAACTTGAAACTACCTTAATCTGCATGGAACACCAGGTGGAAGGTGAATCACACTGTAAGGCAAATAACTTTGAGACTCTTTTGAGTAGAAGAGATAGCTACCAAAAACAAAACTTTCCAAGATAACAACTTAATATCTATGGAATGGAAAGGTTCAAACGGAAACCTCATGAAGAACTGAAAGAACTAGATTTAGACTCCATGGCGGAGCCACAGTCTTATAGACAGGCTAGATTCTCACTAAAGCCTGAGTAGACACCTGTACGTCTTGGGACCTCTGCCAGACACTTTGTGTACAAGAATAGACAGAGCAGATATCTGTCTTTTTTAAGGAACTAGCTGACAATCCTTTCTCCAATCCTTCTTGGAGGAAAGACAATGTCCCTGGGAATCCTAATCTTACTCCATGAGTAACCCTTGGATTCGCACCAACAAAGATATTTTCGCCATATCTCAGAGAGATTTCCTGGGGACAGGCTTACTAGCCTGAATCAGAGTATCTATAACTGACATCAGAGAAACCACGCTTTGATTAGAATTAAGCGTTCAATCTCCAAGCAGTCAGTCGCAGAGAAATTAGACTTTGGATGCTTGAACAGACCCTGTATTAGAAGATCCTGCCTCATCGGCATCATCCATGGTGGAACAGATGACATGTCCACTGGGTCTGCATACCAAGTCCTCGCGGGCCCGCAGGCCCTAGAGAGGAAGTTTAGATTTCTGATGTAAGCTACAGAAGAAATGTTGCCTAATTCCCCGTTCCACTGTTTGAGCATGCATAGTTGTCTGAGGTGTAACCGAGCAAAAGAACTATGTCCATTGCCGCTACCATTAAACCGATTGTCTACAGATAGCAGAGGAATAGAATGAAGAACTCGGCAAGTAAGCTAAGAGCTTTAACTTTCTGACCTCCGTCAGAAATATCTTCATTTCTAACAAGTCTATCAGAGTTCCTAGGAAGGGATCCCTTGTGAGTGGGGAGAGAGAACTCTTTTTGATGTTCACCTACCAGCCGTGAGACCTTCCAGAAAAGTCAATACAAGTCTCAGTGCGAGACTTGGCTATTTGGAAAGACAGCGCCTGAATAAAGATGTCGTCTAGGAAAGGCGCCACTGCTATGCCCCGCGGTCTTAGAACCGCTAAGAGGGACCCTAGCACTTTTGTGAAAATTCTGGAAGCAGTGGCCAACCCGAAGGAAGAGCCACACACTGGTATGCTTGTCTAGAAAAGCAAACCTGAGAAACTGATGATGATCTTTGTGGATGGGAATGTGTAGTACGCATCCTTAGATCCACGGTAGTCATAATATAGACCTTCCTGGATTATAAGTAAGATTATCCGAATGTTCACCATCCTGAAAGATGGGACTCTGTGGAACCTTTTTAGAAGTTTTAGATCTAAGATTGGTCTGAAAATTTCCTTCTTTTTGGGAACCACAAACAGTTTTGAGTAAAAACCCCCGTCCTCGCTCTGCAATTGGAACCGGGTGTATCACTCCCGTTGTATGTAGATCTTTACACAGCGGTAAAAAACGCTACTTTGCCGTTGTCTGATCTGTGGACAGACGAGAATGTGGAACCTTCCCCTTGGAGGGGAGTCCTTGAATTCTAGAAGATATCCCTGGGAAACAATCTTTAATGCCCAGGGATCGTGAACGTTTCTTGCCCATGCCTGAGCGAAGAGAGAGAGTCTGCCCCCTACTAGATCCGGGTCCCGGATCGGGGCAACCCCTTCATGCTGTCCTCGGTGGCAGCTGCAGGCTTTTTGGCCTGTTTACCCTTGTTCCAGCCCTGGTAAGGCTTCCAGGTTGCCTTGGGCTGTGAATCGTTACCCTCTGCTTTGCAGCTGAGAGGCTGAAGGGGAACCGCTCCTGAAATTACGAAAGGGAGCGAAAATTAGCTTTGTTCTTAGCCTTAAAAGGCTTGTCCTGAGGGAGAACATGTCCCTTTCCCCCGTGATTTCTGAAATAATCTCTTTCAATTCTGGCCCGAAGAGGGTCTTTCCTTTGAAAGGGATATTCAATAGTTTGGATTTGACGACACATCGGCCGAACCAGGACTTGAGCCAAAGCGCTCTGCGCACCATAATGGCGAAACCTGAATTTCTTTGCGCTAACTTAGCTAACTGCAAAGCGGCATCTGTGATAAAGAATTAAGCCAGCTTTAGAGCCTTAATTCTATCCATAATTTCGTCATATGAGGTCTCCGTCTGGAGCGAGTCCTCCAGCGCCATCAAACCAGAAAGCAGCTTGCAGTAGTTACAGGAATAATGCAGGCAAAAGGTTGGAGAAGAAAACCTTGTTGAACAAAAATTTTCTTAAGTAAACCCTCTAACTTTTTATCCATAGGGTCTTTAAAAGCACAACTGTCTTTCAATTGGTATGGTTGTGCGTTTAGCAAGAGAAGAAACAGCCCCCTCTAACCTTAGGGACCGGTCTGCCACGAGTCCCGCATGGGGTCAGTTATGGGGGAACATTTTCTTAAAAATAGGGGGGGGGGGGGGACAAAAGGGACACCTGGTCTATCCCACCCCTAGTAACGATATCTGCAACCCTCTAGGGACCGGAAACGCATCAGTGTATACAGGGACCTCTAGGTACTTGTCCATTTTACACAATTTCTCTGGGACCACCATAGGCTCGCAATCATCCAGAGTAGCTAATACCTCCCTGAGCAATACGCGGAGTTTTTTCTAATTTAAATTTAAAAACCAATGTATCTGAATCTGACCGATAGAAACCTTTCCTGAATCGGAAATTTCTCCCTCAGACATCAAATCCCTCACCCCCACTTCAGAGCGTTGTGAAGGTACATCAGATAAGGTTACCAAAGCTTCAGAATGCTCATAATCTGTTCTTAAACAGAGCTATCACGCTTTGCAGTAAACACAGGCAGTTTAGATAAGAAAGCTGCAAGGGAATTATCCATGACTGCCGCTAGTTGTTGTAATGTAAAAGGAGCAGACGCACTAGAGATACTATGGCAGCGCTTGAGCGGGCAGTAACTGGTTGTGACACATGGGGAGAGGTAGATGGACTATTCTCGTTACCTTCAGTTCTGAAAATCATCTAGGCCAAATCTTTAAGATCAATGATATGTTCCTTAAAGTGTATAGACATATTAGTGCAAGTGGGACACATTCTGAGAGGGGGTTCCCACCATGGCTTCTAAATATATTGAACAAGGATTTTCCTTGGTGACAGACATGTTAACAGACGAGTAGTTATACACCAACAGGCTTGGAATCACTTTAATCAAATAAACACAATTTGAAAAAAACGTTACTGTGCCTTTAAGAGATAAAAAGGACACACAATTTTACAGAAACAGTGAAAAAATGCAGCATTTCTTTTGAAATTTTTACAGTATGTACCAACAGCCTTAGAAAGGTTGCACCACTAGTATCAGAACGATTAACCCCTTAATGCCCAAATCGGAGCCAGCCTAAAGCCAACACGCCGGGTTAAAAATCACTACAGCACCTTGCCACAGCACTGCTGTGGCCCTACCTGCCCTTAGGGACCAGATTTTGGGGAAAAAAATCTTCCTTGAGGCCCTAAAACAGCAGTAGGACCCTCCATGAGAAGCAGCATGAATTTCTTCTGCAATTCTAAGTGCGCATCTGAGGCGCGAAATTAGGCCCCTCCCACTCCAGAACTGTAAGGCCTAAGAATTCACTCCTAAGTGAATAAAAGTTTAGCCATGTTGGGTAATAACCCCAGAAAAGAACCAAAGGACTTCTAAGTGTCTTACAAATGATTTATTCTAAATACAACATTGATTGCCCTGCATTAGTGTCAACCAGCATAATTAGCCCCTGATATGTAAGCATTCATTCCATACTAAGTCTGTGAACATAGCTTACCCCACCCCTCATGGGGATATTGTCAGTCTCTTCTAGCATTATCTCAGTCTTGTCTAGAAAATAAATGACTGAACATACCTTGTAGCAGTTACCCAGCAAACCGTTCCCCCCAACTGAAGTTTTCTGGTACTCCTCAGTCCTGTGTGGGAACAGCAGTGGATTTTAGTTACAACATGCTAAAATCATTTTCCTCTCAGCAGAAATCTTCATCACTTTTCTGCTAGAGAGTAAATAGTACAAGACCGGTACCATTTAAAATAACAAACTTTTGATTGAAGATAATAAAAACTACAATTCTAACACCACATTCACTTTACCCTCCCATAGAGAGACCCTAGTGCTTAGAGCCGGCAAAGAGAATGACGGGGGGGTGGAGCTAGAGGGGGAGCTATATGGACAGCTCTGCTGTGTGCTCTCTTTGCCACTTCCTGTAGGAAGGAGAATATCCCACAGTAATGGATGAATCCGTGGACTGGATACACCTTGCAAGAGAAAATAGGTTTTACTGCTTACCCCATTCCCATACAGGGAAATAAACCCTTTCTCCAATCCTTCTTGGAGAAAAGACAAAATCCTGGGAATCCTAACCCTACTCCATGAGTAGCCCTTGGATTCGCACCAATAAAGATATTCACGCCATATCTTATGGTAAATTATTCTAGGAACAGGCTCACGTGCCTGAATCATAATACTGTCTCTTTAAGGGCAAAGGCAACTCGTCCTTGTGTACTTATGTGTCACTATATTGCTGTCAGCCGTTCATTGAACAGCCATACCATACTCTGAAATTTATGCTAGGTGTGCACTTGTTCCAATCTAAGCACAAAGCTGCCATCATACATTAAACAGCTAAAATGCCTCAAAGAAAAGGAACTATCACTGAACAGAAGAGACCTAGTATCCTTTAAATAGTCTCTTCTTGCATATAATTTCATGTTTGCTTATGCACATTTGGTCTTGCATGCAACCCACTGTCCAGTAAGATTGATCTGCAAGAGACTGAAAACCCCCTTTAGAGCTTGTTCAGTTTTATTAAACCCCACAGTTCATGTGTAAGGTATGAAAGCTCACAGAATCCCCTCTGAAAATGGATTACTCTGAGACACGGGGAACAGAATAACAATGGTACTGTGGCTTCTGTCCTAGTATAGAAGCAACAGAACGTATGAACAGTTGTGCACTGCCACCTGTGATTGAATAGAAACAGTTAAAGCAGCAACGTGTACATCATTAAATCTCCATTAGTAATGGGACCCCTGTAACAAATATAGTACATATATAACATGCTGGCGACGTCTCTCTGTCTAACATGGCAGATAAAGCGTCACATTCCCCTCAAGGCTCTCCGAACAGTGCAAAGACCTCTCAGCTGTATTTCGTGTAAACACAGCTGAGGAGGCATCCGGCGTTTCCGATGGAGAGAACAATAGCGCGCGCCCAATGGCGGGTAACAAAGTTCCGCATATCGTGGGCGTAGACAAATCAGAACCGCCGAGAAGTCATACACAAGCAATGGTGCACAACTAAAGGCGCCATCCTGGACGTAACGTTAAGCACCCATGCGGCTAAAAATGCAATCATTAAAAATGAAACTTAGTTCCCTTATAGAAACTAAACTAAACATAACAGCCTGAAGAAAACAAAAATCAACCTAAGACTCCCTGTCGACTTCACTAGAAAAGAAGTTGTATCAAACAGGAGTACCTCTTAGTAAAGGGGACAGTTCATTCATTTAGGAACAGCCTTAACCCCTTATCCCTGGCGGCTTTGCGAAAGCAGGATAACTTCTACTCCCACAGCTTAATATATAACATTCAAACTAACTATTGGGAGTCCGGTAAATAAAATCTGTCACAGATTACAAACAGTTCTAGCAAGGTAGGAGAACCCTCCCTGTCACTGCGAAACTAAGTAAAAGCCACCGGAGTTCATACATAGTGAAGCCATGTTGCTTCTAAATACAGGGCTGCTCAAGAAAAACTAACCCCCAATTCAGGGATATGTTCTCAAATAAAAAGTGCCAGCTCCTTTCTGTGTACACCTTCCCTCTCTATATAGGGAGTCCCCAAGATTGATACCCATGGTTCCCAGCTTGTCTGACTTTTTTCTGAGCCACCAGAGGGTTTTTTTTACCAGAAATAAAGCTTAGCACTTACCTTTAGAAGGCTGCCCGGCAGCAAGGCATCTCACCCGGCTTGTGAAGTTCTCTTCTTCCCTTCACATTGGCCTGTGGAAAACAAAAAGGTACTGAGCATTTTCTCCCTCAGACTCTTTACAAACAGGGAAGCATACAATCTATGGGAGGCGCAGTGAGAAAAATGTCTCACAAGTTCCCACGGCTTGAAAGCCACCAACTGCTTCTCTTATGTTATGGAAGAGACTAATTTGGTCTAGGCTACACCCCAGAACAAATTAACACACTATGGTACTACTTAAAAAATAATAAACACTTGATTGAAGAATCTATAACTAACACCTCCCACTGAATCTTCCTATCACTAACACAGGCAAAGAGAATGACTGGAGGGGGAGGGAAGGGAGGAGATTATATATATACATACATATATATATATATATATATATATATATATATATATACATACATATATACATATACATATATATATACATACATATATACATATACATATATATATATATATATATATATATACATACATACACACACACACATACACACATACACACACACAGCTATGCTGTGGTGCTCTTTGCCTCCTCCTGCTGACCAGGAGGCGATATCCCATAAGTAAGGATGAAATCCGTGGACTTGTCATATCTTGTAAAAGAAAAGAAGGTATCTAAGCTTTTTTTGGTTCAGACTCTGGACAGCACTTTTTTATTGGTGGATGAATTTATTCACCAATCAGCAAGAACAACCCAGGTTGTTCACCAAAAATCGGCCGGCATCTAAACTTACATTCTTGCATTTCAAATAAAGATACAAAGAGAATGAAGAACATTTGATAATAGGAGTACATTAGAAAGTTGCTTAAAATTTCATGTTCTATCTGAATCACAAAAGAAAAACAGAATTTATGTTTACCTGATAAATTACTTTCTCCAACGGTGTGTCCGGTCCACGGCGTCATCCTTACTTGTGGGATATTCTCTTCCCCAACAGGAAATGGCAAAGAGCCCAGCAAAGCTGGTCACATGATCCCTCCTAGGCTCCGCCTACCCCAGTCATTCGACCGACGTTAAGGAGGAATATTTGCATAGGAGAAACCATATGATACCGTGGTGACTGTAGTTAAAGAAAATAAATTATCAGACCTGATTAAAAAACCAGGGCGGGCCGTGGGCCCGGCACACCCGTTGGGGAAAGTAATTTATCAGGTAAACATAAATTTCTGTTTTCTCCAACATTGGTGTGTCCGGTCCACGGCGTCATCCTTACTTGTGGGAACCAATACCAAAGCTTAGGACACGGATGAAGGGAGGGAGCAAATCAGGTCACCTAAATGGAAGGGCACCACGGCTTGCAAAAACCTTTCTCCCAAAAATAGCCTCAGAAGAAGCAAAAGTATCAAACTTGTAAAATTTGGTAAAAGTGTGCAGTGAAGACCAAGTCGCTGCCCTACATATCTGATCAACAGAAGCCTCGTCTTGAAGGCCCAAGTGGAAGCCACAGCCCTAGTGGAATGAGCTGTGATTCTTTCGGGAGGCTGCCGTCCGGCAGTCTCGTAAGCCAATCTGATGATGCTTTTATCCAAAAAGAGAGAGAGGTAGAAGTTGCTTTTTGACCTCTCCTTTTACCTGAATAAACAACAAACAAGGAAGATGTTTGTCTAAAATCCTTTGTAGCATCTAAATAGAATTTAGAGCGCGAACAACATCCCAAATGTGCAACAAACGTTCCTTCTTCGAAACTGGTTTCGGACACAGAGAAGGTACGATAATCTCCTGGTTAATGTTTTTGTTAGAAACAACTTTTGGAAGAAAAACAGGTTTAGTACGTAAAACCACCTTATCTGCATGGAACACCAGATAAGGAGGAGAACACTGCAGAGCAGATAATTCTGAAACTCTTCGAGCAGAAGAAATTGCAACCAAAAACAAAACTTTCCAAGATAATAACTTAATATCAACGGAATGTAAGGGTTCAAACGGAACCCCCTGAAGAACTGAAAGAACTAAGTTGAGACTCCAAGGAGGAGTCAAAGGTTTGTAAACAGGCTTGATTCTGACCAGAGCCTGAACAAAGGCTTGAACATCTGGCACAGCTGCCAGCTTTTGTGAAGTAATACAGACAAGGCAGAAATCTGTCCCTTCAGGGAACTTGCAGATAATCCTTTTTCCAATCCTTCTTGAAGGAAGGATAGAATCTTAGGGATCTTAACCTTGTCCCAAGGGAATCCTTTAGATTCACACAACAGATATATTTTTTTCCAAATTTTGTGGTAAATCTTTCTAAGTTACAGGCTTTCTGGCCTGAACAAGAGTATCGATAACAGAATCTGAGAACCCTCGCATTCGATAAGATCAAGCGTTCAATCTCCAAGCAGTCAGCTGGAGTGAGACCCAGATTCGGATGTTCGAACGGACCCTGAACAAGAAGGTCTCGTCTCAAAGGTAGCTTCCATGGTGGAGCGATGACATATTCACCAGATCTGCATACAAGTCCTGCGTGGCCACGCAGGAGCTATTCAAGATCACCGACGCCCTCTCCTGATTGATCCTGGCTACCAGCCTGGGGATGAGAGGAAACGGCGGGGAACACATAAGCTAGTTTGAAGGTCCAAGGTGCTACTAGTGCATCCACTAGAGCCGCCTTGGGATCCCTGGATCTGGACCCGTAGCAAGGAACTTTGAAGTTCTGACTGAGAGGCCATCAGATCATGTCTGGAATGCCCCACAAGTTGAGTGACTTGGGCAAAGATTTCCGGATGGAGTTCCCACTCCCCCCGGATGCAATGTCTGACGACTCAGAAAATCGCCTTCCCAATTTTCCACTCCTGGGATGTGGATAGCAGACAGGTGGCAGGAGTGAGACTCCGCCCATAGAATGATTTTGGTCACTTCTTCCATCGCTAGGGAACTCCTTGTTCCCCCCTGATGGTTGATGTACGCAACAGTTGTCATGTTGTCTGATTGAAACCGTATGAACTCTGGCCCTCGCTAGTTGAGGCCAAGCTTGAGAGCATTGAATATCGCTCTCAGTTCCAGAATATTTATCTGTTAGAAGAGATTCTTCCCGAGACCAAAGACCCTGAGCTTCAGGGATCACCCAGCACGCGCGCCCCAGCACATCAGACTGCGTCGGTCGTGACAATGACCCACTCTGGTCTGCGGAAGGTCATCCCTAGTGACAGGTTGTCCAGGGACAGCCACCAACGGATGAGTGAGTCTCTGGTCCTCTGATTTACTTGTATCTTTGGAGACAAGTCTGTATAGTCCCCATTCCACTGACTGAGCATGCACAGTTGTAATGGTCTTAGATGAATGCGCGCAAAAGGAACTATGTCCATTGCCGCTACCATCAAAACCTATCACTTCCATGCATCGCGCTATGGAAGGAAGAGGAACGGAATGAAGTATCCGACAAGATCTAGAAGTTTTGTTTTTCTGGCTTCTGTCAGAAAAATCCTCATTTCTAAGGAGTCTATTATTGATTCCCAAGAAGGGAACCCTTGTTGACGGAGATAGAGAACTCTTTCCACGTTCACTTTCCATCCGTGAGATCTGAGAAAGGGCCAGGACAATGTCCGTGTGAGCCTTTGCTTGAGGAAGGGACGACGCTTGAATCAGAATGTCGTCCAAGTAAGGTACTACGGCAATGCCCCTTGGTCTTAGCACAGCTAGAAGGGACCCTAGTACCTTTGTGAAAATCCTTGGAGCAGTGGCTAAATCCGAAAGGAAGCGCCACGAACTGGTAATGCTTGTCCAGGAATGCGAACCTTAGGAACCGATGATGTTCCTTGTGGATAGGAATATGTAGATACGCATCCTTTAAAATCCACCGTGGTCATGAATTGACCTTCCTGGATGGAAGGAAGAATTGTTCGAATGGTTTCCATCTTGAACGATGGAACCTTGAGAAACTTGTTTAAGATCTTGAGATCTAAGATTGGTCTGAACGTTCCCTCTTTTTTGGGAACTATGAACAGATTGGAGTAGAACCCCATCCCTTGTTCTCCTAATGGAACAGGATGAATCACTCCCATTTTTAACAGGTCTTCTACACAATGTAAGAATGCCTGTCTTTTTATGTGGTCTGAAGACAACTGAGACCTGTGGAACCTCCCCCCTTGGGGGAAGCCCCTTGAACTCCAAAAAAATAACCTTGGGATTACTATTTCTAGCGCCCAAGGATCCAGAACATCTCTTGCCCAAGCCTGAGCGAAGAGAGAGAGTCTGGCCCCCCACCAGATCCGGGTCCCGGATCGGGGGCCAACATTTCATGCTGTCTTGGTAGCAGTGGCAGGTTTCTTGGCCTGCTTTCCCTTGTTCCAGCCTTGCATTGGTCTCCAAGCTGGCTTGGCTTGAGAAGTATTACCCTCTTGCTTAGAGGACGTAGCACTTTGGGCTGGTCCGTTTCTACGAAAGGGACGAAAATTAGGTTTATTTTTGGCCTTGAAAGGCCGATCCTGAGGAAGGGCGTGGCCCTTACCCCCAGTGATATCAGAGATAATCTCTTTCAAGTCAGGGCCAAACAGCGTTTTCCCCTTGAAAGGAATGTTAAGTAGCTTGTTCTTGGAAGACGCATCAGCTGACCAAGATTTCAACCAAAGCGCTCTGCGCGCCACAATAAGCAAACCCAGAATTCTTAGCCGCTAACCTAGCCAATTGCAAAGTGGCGTCTAAGGTGAAAGAATTAGCCAATTTGAGAGCATTGATTCTGTCCATAATCTCCTCATAAGGAGGAGAATCACTATCGACCGCCTTTACCAGCTCATCGAACCAGAAACACGCGGCTGTAGCGACAGGGACAATGCATGAAATTGGTTGTCGAAGGTAACCCTGCTGAACAAACATCTTTTTAAGTAAACCTTCTAATTTTTTATCCATAGGATCTTTGAAAGCACAACTATCTTCTATGGGTATAGTGGTGCGTTTGTTTAAAGTGGAAACCGCTCACCTCGACCTTGGGGACTGTCTGGCCATAAGTCCTTTCTGGGGTCGACCATAGGAAACAATTTTTTAAATATGGGGGGAGGGACGAAAGGAATACCGGGCCTTTCCCATTCTTTATTTACAATGTCCGCCACCCGCTTGGGTATAGAAAAAGCTTCTGGGAGCCCCGGGACCTCTAGGAACTTGTCCATTTTACATAGTTTCTCTGGGATGACCAACTTGTCACAATCATCCAGAGTGGATAATACCTCCTTAAGCAGAATGCGGAGATGGTCCAACTTAAATTTAAACGTAATCACATCAGGTTCAGCTTGTTGAGAAATGTTCCCTGAATCAGTAATTTCTCCCTCAGACAAAACCTCCCTGGCCCCATCAGACTGGTTTAGGGGCCCTTAAGAACCATTATTATCAGCGTCGTCATGCTCTTCAGTATCTAAAACAGAGCAGTCGCGCTTACGCTGATAAGTGTGCATTTTGGCTAAAATGTTTTTGACAGAATTATCCATTACAGCCCGTTAATTGTTGCATAGTAAAGGAGTATTGCGCGCTAGATGTACTAGGGGCCTCCTGAGTGGGCAAGACCTCGTGTAGACGAAGGAGGGAATGATGCAGTACCATGCTTACTCCCCTCACTTGAGGAATCATCTTGGCATTCATTGTCATTGTCACATAAATCACATTTATTTAAATGAGAAGGAACTCTGGCTTCCCCACATTCAGAACACAGTCTATCCTGGTAGTTCAGACATGTTAAACAGGCATAAACTTGATAACAAAGTACAAAAAACGTTTTAAAATAAAACCGTTACTGTCACTTTAAATTTTAAACTGAACACACTTTATTACTGCAATTGCGAAAAAAATATGAAGGAATTGTTCAAATTCACCAAAATTTCACCACAGTGTCTTAAAGCCTTAAAAGTATTGCACACCAAATTTGGAAGCTTTAACCCTTAAAATAACGGAACCGGAGCCGTTTTTAACTTTAAACCCCTTTACAGTCCCTGGTATCTGCTTTGCTGAGACCCAACCAAGCCCAAAGGGGAATACGATACCAAATGACGCCTCAGAAAGTCCTTTCTATGTATCAGAGCTCCTCACACATGCGACTGCATGTCATGCCTCTCAAAAACAAGTGCGCAACACCGGCGCGGAAAATGAGGCTCTGCTATGATTTGGGAAAGCCCCTAAAGAATAAGGTGTCTAAAACAGTGCCTGCCGATATAATCTTATCAAAATACCCAGATTAAATGATTCCTCAAGGCTAAATATGTGTTAATAATGAATCGATTTAGCCCAGAAAAAGTCTACAGTCTTAATAAGCCCTTATTTACTATCTTAATAAACATGGCTTACCGGATCCCATAGGGAAAATGACAGCTTCCAGCATTACATCGTCTTGTTAGAATGTGTCATACCTCAAGCAGCAAGAGACTGCTCACTGTGCCCCCAACTGAAGTTAATTGCTCTCAACAGTCCTGTGTGGAACAGCCATGGATTTTAGTAACGGTTGCTAAAATCATTTTCCTCATACAAACAGAAATCTTCATCTCTTTTCTGTTTCTGAGTAAATAGTACATACCAGCACCATTTTAAAATAACAAACTCTTGATTGAATAATAAAAACTACAGTTAAACACTAAAAAACTCTAAGCCATCTCCGTGGAGATGTTGCCTGTACAACGGCAAAGAGAATGACTGGGGTAGGCGGAGCCTAGGAGGGATCATGTGACCAGCTTTGCTGGGCCTTTGCCATTTCCTGTTGGGGAAGAGAATATCCACAAGTAAGGATGACGCCGTGGACCGGACACACCTATGTTGGAGAAACTACATCCAAATTAAGAAGTAATCTATCTTCACTGTTTTTTGGAGCTGGGCAGAGAAATAGGACTGCAATTTCCTGACTGATGTTATCAGAAGAAACAACCTAGGAAAGAAAGAGTAGTTACAAGAAATTGCTTTATTCTGATGAAACCAAGTTAAGGTTCCATAGAGGGGAAGCAGGTCTTATAACTGGCAATATCTTGACCAAAGCATAAACAAAGACTTAAATATCAAGAAGTCTCAATATGTTCTTGTGATACAAGACTGATAGGGAAGACATTTAGCTTTTGGGGAACTGGCTGATAAATACAATCCCTGCTACAATTGCAGACTTGAAGGAATTCTAAAAGAGAATTCACAATCTGGTGGAATAACTTGATTCAATGACCATTTGCCTAGATAAAGGAATTTACGACTGAGGAATTTGTTTTGGCAACTGTCCTCCTATCATAACAACAGGGTTCAATTCTGGAGAGCTCTGCTTCCCTTGTGCAATCATCAAACACCCTGAGCTCCCTAGGAACTACAGACTGCACTGCAACCCAGAAGTCCCGTGGTGATCACCACCAAATTTGAATGGAGAATGAGGCCCTTTAAATCAATGAGTGGTGAGTTTGCCACCATGTTAGAGACAGTCTTGTCTTGAACTCTAAAGAGATCTTCTGAGACAGATTGTTGTAAAGCTGTAAAGGAAGCTGTAAATGGAATCTGGCAAAATGTATAGCAACAACTATCATGCATTGAAGCACTGTAGGAAGAACAGTTGGTTTGAGAAGGGAAGCCACCTGTAATCTGTGTCTGTCAGCATCTGTGAGAGATAGTCTCATTGTTACCAAATCTATGATGAAACCCAGAAAGGCAGCTCTGTTTTATGGAAGTAGAGAGCTCTACAGGAGGTTGATTTTCCAACCATGAGAAAAAAAGAACAGAATAATTGTGTTTGTAAATTCCTGCCCCATATGAAAGCAACTAGCCTATACCAGAATGCCATCTAGATAAAGAGTTACTGCAATATCCTGAGCTATCACTAAAAAAGATTCTTGGTGATGTTGCCAGACCAAATAGGATAGCAACAAATTGGTGATGCCCATTTACAAAAGAAAATATAATTAATTGTTTATGATCCATATGAACAGGTCTATGCAAATATGCATCTTTCAAGAATTGATCCTCCTACAATAAAGGAAATATAGTGTGAGTAGTCTACTTTTTGAAAGCTGGAACTTTCAGAAATTTGTTCAGAGATCCAAGATAGGCCAGTAAGTTTCTTCTTTCTTTGCACCAATGAAGAAGTTTGAATAGAACCCTTGATTCTGTTCCTCTAAGGGGACCAGAGTAATCACACCCATAGATTATAGGTCTATACACATGGCAAGAAAGTTCTGACCTTGAAAGGATCTTTTGGGATGTGAGACAGGAGGAATTTTCCATGAGGTGGGCACGACCAAATGTCTATACAGTACCCCTGAAAAATTATATTCAGTACCCAAGGATCTTAAACTGATTTTTTCTGAGCCTTCTGAAAAAGGTTCAGTCTCCCCCCACCAGAATAGAGTCTGGATTAAGGGCCTCACCTTCTTGCCGAATTGTAGGAAGGGGAAGGCTTTCTGGACAGTTTGGACATAGACCAAGAGGAACCAGGCTTCCATATAGATTTGGAGGTGTCTGACTTTCCTTTCTTTCTTGGTGGTGAGAGTCCACCAAAATCCATAATTGTGGGAATTCATCTCCTGACCACCAGAAAGAGGCAAAGACACCCTACACCAGAGCTTTAAGTATCCCTCCTACTTCCCTTTCCCTCCCAGTAGTAAGTATAGCCAAGGATTGGGGGAAGAAGAAAGATAGGGTAAAAAGGTGCAAACTAGAAGTGCCGCCAACTAGGAAAATGGGCGGGTTCATGGACTCTCACCACCAAGAAAGAACGGAATTTATCAGGTAAGAATAAATTATGTTTTCTTTGGTGGTGAGAGTCCATGAAAATCCTTAGTTGTGGGAACTAATCCCCAAGTTGTGGAGTGCACAAAGAAAAACGGGTGAAAAATAAGGAATGCCAGGCACTTATTTACCAAGAACTATGGCCTGAAGAGACCGTCCACCAAAACTGCTTCCGCCGAGGCAAACACATCAATTTGTTCTACTGAAGCCTCATACCTAAAAGACCAGGATATATAAACAGAACAAGTTGAATGTGCTGTAACTAGAAAAAAACCTGAAATTATTTTCTTTCCTGGCATGGAGAGTCCACGATTCCATTCATTACTGTTGGGAATTTAACACCTGGCCACCAGGAGAAGGTATTGACAACCCAGCAAAAGCTTAAGTATCCCTCCCACTTTCCATACTTCCCCAGTCATTCAGCCGAGGAAATAAGGAAGTGCAAGAGAAACACTGGGGTTAGAGAGGTGCCAGAAGATTAGGAGAAAATGCTGCCTTAATAATAAAATGTGCGCATAAATGTTGTTTTCTTTCCAATGTCATGGAGAGTCCACAATTCCATTTATTACTGTTGTGAATCCTATACCCAAGCTTGAGAGGACACAGAATGGAGAGGGAAGGAAAATAAGACAGGCGGATCTAAACTGAAGGCGCCACCACTTGAAGCACTTACCTCCCAAAGGAAGCCTCAGCTGAGGCAAAAACATCAAACTTGTAAAATTTAGGGGGGGGGGGGACCAGGAAGCCGCCTTACAGATTTGTTTCACAAAACTTTATTCTTAAATGCCCAAGAAGACGACATAGCACATGAGAATGAGTCGTAATCCTCTCAGTAGTCTGTAGACCAGCTCCCTTATACGCCACATGAAGGACACTCCTCAACCAAAAGGAAAGAGTAATTGACACAGCCTTTAGGCCCCTGCGCTTACCAGCATACACAACACAGAAGAGGATTGCCTAAAATCCTTAGTAGCATGGAGATAGAAATTTAAAGCATGTGCCACACCATGGATGAGTAACAAACGTTCCTTATGAGAAGAAGGATTAGGCCAAAAGGACTGAACTACATCTCCTGACTGAAATTGTGGTCAGAAACTACCTTGGGAAGAAAACTTGAGTTTGTACATAGGACAATCTTATCCGTTTGCAAAACCAGATAAGGGGATCCCACTGTAAGGCAAAAAATTCTGAAACTTTACGAGCAGAAGAAATAGCCAACAAAAACAAAAGAACTTTCCAAGACCTAAGTAATAGCAACAGAATGCATGGGCTCAAACAGAGCCTGTTGCAGAACACAAAGAACAAGAATAAGGCTCCAAGGAGGAGCAGCAGGATTAAACACAGGCCTGATTCTAACCAGGGCCTAAACAAAAGGACTGAACATCCAGAAATTTAGCTTAACTTTTGTGTAGCAAGACAGAAAATGGAAAGAAATCTGACCCTTGAAAGAACTATCAGACAAACCTATTCTCCAAACCCTCTTGGAAAAAAAAAAAATCACAGAATCCGAGAACCTTCACCTTGTGCCAAGGAAAAACTCGAGCTGCACCAGGTTAGGTAGGTGCGTCACACCTGGATACATCTGACGAGACATTAGCTTACAAGTCTGGATCAAAGTATCAATGACCTTGCTAACACTGCTTGAGGGTCCCTCCACCTCGAACCGTATCTGGGCAGCTTGCCACAAACAATATGTTGTCCGATAGAAATCTGATAAATCGGACAGAAATAGAGGCCACACCCACAGAGTAAAGAAAATAACTCTCAAATCCAGCAAGGTGATGGAGAGAGAAGACTCCTCCAGAAACCAGATTCCCTGCCCCTCAGGAAACCCCAGACCAGAAACTCCAGCCTAGAAGGTTGGTCCTCCATAGTCCCATATCCCACAGAGGTCTCAAAAAGCATGTTACTTGAGATAGAAGATCCTGACAGAGACACCAGGAGAGAGATACTCTCTTGCAGGACGATCTTTAGAGAGAGAGGTCAAAATAAACTCTGTTACATTGACAGAGCATATATAGTTGTAGAGGATGCAGAAGCAAACAAACAAAAAGGATAATGTCCATTGTAGCCACCATGAGCCCAATATTATCACGCATTCTGCCACAGATGGACCTGCAGAAGACTTAAGAGCAAGTCAAGAAGTGGTTGGCTCGCCCTAGATCCATCAGGAAGATCTTTAAGGAAGTGAAAGCTATTCGCACCTAGAAAAACACACCTTAGTGTTGGGGACCAGAGATGGATAAAGACCTTGCAAAGAAGGCAATCAAGGCCAAAGAAGGCAATCAAGGCTATTGTCATGCCCCTGCCTAGGCTCGAACCTGGAATTCCAGGTTTATAGCATCTTGCTTGTTCTGGAAGAAAATCCGTGAGAGATCTTGCCAAAGGAACAGCTGCAATACCTTGCAATATGTTCACTGCTAGGCGAACTCCTAATACCTTCAGAAAGATCCCCGTAACAGTAGGTAGACTAAAAGAAGGAGTTACAAAATGGAAGACTGTCCAGAAAGACAAATCCGCAGAAAAAGAAAATGATCCGTGGATCAGAACATATAGGTAAACGCCCTTCAGATCGAAAGTGGTCATGAACTGACCCTTGTGGAACAATAGGACGAATTAATCTAATAGTCTCAATTTTTAAGGGCACAACCTAGAGAAACGTGTTCAGACACTCTAAGTGTACAAGAATAAAAACTATAGTGTCATACCTGCAGCTTCTATATGGCCCAAAAAAGGGAATTTATGCTTACCTGATAAATTGATTTCTTCTACGATACGACGAGTCCACGGATTTCATCCTTACTTGTGGGATATTAACCTCCTGCTAACAGGAAGTGGCAAAGAGCACCACAGCAGAGCTGTATATATAGCTCCTCCCTTCCCTCCACCCCCAGTCATTCGACCGAAGGTTTAGGAAGAGAAAGGAAAAGCTAAAGGTGCAGAGGTGACTGAAGTTGTAAAAAAATATATATAATCTGTCTTAAAAATGACAGGGAGGGCCATGGACTCGTCGTATCGTAGAAGAAATCAATTTATCAGGTAAGCATAAATTCCCTTTACTTCTACAAGATACGACGAGTCCACAGATTTCATCCTTACTTGTGGGATACAATACCAAAGCTACAGGACACGGATGAAACGGGAGGGACAAGACAGAGACCTAAACGGAAGGCACCACTGCTTGAAGAACCTTTCTCCCAAAAACAGCCTCAGAAGAAGCAAAAGTATCAAATTTGTAAAATTTGGAAAAAGTGAAGAGACGACCAAAACGCAGCCTTACAAATCTGTTCAACAGAAGCATCATTTTTAAAGGCCCATGTGGAAGCCACAGCCCTAGTAGAATGAGCCATAATTCTTTCAGGAGGCTGCTGTCCAGCAGTCTCATATGCCAGGTGGATGATACTCCTCAGCCAAAAAGAAAGAGGTAGCCGTAGCTTTCTGACCCCTACGCTTTCCAGAATAAACAATGAATAATGAAGATGATTGACGGAAATCCTTAGTCGCCTGTAAGTAAAACTTCAAGGCACGGACCATGTCCAGATTATGTAACAGACGCTCCTTCTTAGGAGGATTAGGACACAAGGAAGGAACAACAATTTCCTGATTAATATTCTTATTAGAAACAACCTTAGGAAGAAATCCAGGTTTGGTACGCAAAACCACCTTATCAGAATGAAATATAAGATAAGGCGAATCACATTGTAACGCTGAAAGCTCAGAAACTCTATGAGCAGAAGAAATAGCAACCAAAAACAAAACTTTCCAAGATAGCAATTTAATATCTATGGAATGCATGGGTTCAAACGGAATCCCTTAAAAAACTCTAAGAACTAAATTCAAACTCCAGGGAGGAGTAATTGGTCTAAATACAGGCTTAATTCTGGTTAGAGCCTGACAAAAAGACTGAACATCTGGAACATCCGCCAAACGTTTGTGAAGCAATTGACAAAGCAGAAATCTGTCCCTTTAAGGAACTTGCTGATAACCCTTTCTCCAATCCTTCTTGGAGAAAAGACAGAATCCTAGGAATCCTAACTTTATACCATGAGTAGCCCTTGGATCCACACCAATAAAGATATTTACGCCATATCTTATGATAGATTTTTCTAGTGACAGGCTTACGTGCCTGTATCAAAGTATCAATGACCGAATCTGAGAATCTCTACTTAGATAAAATCAAGCCTTCAATCTCCAAGCAGTCAGCTGCAGAGAATTTAGATTTGGATGTTGGAAAGGTCCTTGAATGAGAAGATCTTGTCTCAAAGGAAGTTTCCACGGTGGCAGAGAGGACATGTCCACTAGATCCTCATACCTAGTCCTGCGTGGCCACGCAGACGCGATCAGGATTACTGAAGCTCTTTCCTGTTTGATGCGAGCAATCACGCGTGGAAGGAGAGGAAACGGTGGAAACACATAAGCTAGGCTGAACAACCAAGGCACTGCCAAGGCATTTATCAGTTCGGCCTGGGGATCCCTCGACCTGGATCCGTATCGTGGAAGCTTGGCATTCTGTCGAGATGCCATCAGATCCAATTCCGGCCTGCCCCATTGGAGAATCAGTGAGGCAAACACTTCCGGGTGGAGTTCCCACTCCCCCGGATGAAAAGTCTGACGACTTAGAAAATCTGCTTCCCACTTCTCTACTCCTGGGATGTAGATTGCCGATAGATAACAAGAGTGGGCCTCCGCCCATCGGATTATCTTGGATACTTATGTCATCGCTAAGGAACTCCTCGTTCCCCCTGATTGATATAAGCCACAGTCGTGATATTGTCCGACTGGAATCTGCTGAATTTAGCCGAAGCCAACTGAGGCCACGCCTGAAGCGCATCGAATATTGCTCTCAATTCCAGAATATTGATTGGAAGAGGAAGCACTCCTTTGAAATTTCGAAAGGAACGAAAATTATTTTGTCTACCTCTCATCTTAGCAGACTTATACTGAGGCAAGGCATGACCTTTACCTCTAGTAATGTCAGAAATGATTTCCTTCAACTCAGCCCCGAATAGGGTCTTACCCTTGAAAGGAATAGCTAAAAGCTTAGATTTTGATGACACATCAGCAAACCATGATTTTAGCCATAACGCTCTACGCGCTAAAATGGCAAAACCTGAATTTTTCGCCGCCAATTTAGCAATTTGAAAAGCGGCATCTGTAATAAAAGAATTAGCTAGCTTGAGAACCTTAATTCTATCCAAAATATCCTCTAAAGGGGTCTCAACCTTCAGAGACTCTTCTAGAGCATCAAACCAAAAAGCTGCTGCAGTAGTCACTGGAACAATGCAAGCTGTAGGTTGTAAAAGAAAATCCAGATGAATAAACAATTTCTTTAGAAGACCCTCTAACTTCTTATCCATGGGGTCTTTAAAAGCACAACTGTCAACTCAATAGGTATAGTTGTACACTTAGCCAGGGTAGATATAGCTCCCTCCACCTTAGGGACCGACTGCCAGGAGTCCCGAATGGTGTCTGATATGGGAAACATTTTCTTGAAAGTAGGAGGAGGGGAAAACGGTATACCCGGTCTGTCCCATTCCTTTTTAATAATTTCCGAAATTCTTTTAGGAACCGGAAAAACATCAGTGTAAGTAGGCACTTCTAGATATTTGTCCTTTTTACACAATTTCTCTGGTGGTATCACAATAGGGTCACAATCATCCAGAGTTGCTAAAACCTCCCAAAGTAACAGGCGGAGGTGTTCAAGCTCAAATTTAAAGGACATGACGTCCGAATCTGTCTATGGTAACATATTTCCCGAGTCTGAAAGTTCTCCCTCAGACAGCAATTCCCTGACCCCCAACTCAGAGCCCTGTGAGGGTACATAGGAAATAGCCAATAAAGCATCAGAGGATTCAGTATTGACATTAATACCTGACCTACTGTGTTTACCCTGTAACAATGGTAATTTAGATAATACCTCAGTAAGGGTAGTTGACATAACTGCAGCCATATCCTGCAGAGTAAAAGAATTAGACGCACTTGAGGTACTTGGCGTCGCTTTTGTGGGCGTTAAAGGTTATGACACTTGGGGAGAATTGGATGGCATATCCCGATTCTCTTCAGACTGAGAATCATCCTTAGGCACACTTTCTTTACCTAAAATATGTTTTTTACATTGTAAGGCCTTTTCAGTACAAGAGGTACACAAAGTAAGAGGGGGTTCCACAATGGCTTCTAAACACATAGAGCAATTAGAATCCTCAATGTCAGACATGTTGAACAGACTAGCATAAACCACAATAGTCGTTAAACACTTTATTCATTGATTTGAACAATTTTTCAAAAAAAAGTAAATTTATGCTTACCTGATAAATTAATTTCTTCTATGGTACGACGAGTCCACGGATTCATCCTTTACTTGTGGGATATTATCCTCCTGCTAACAGGAAGAGGCAAAGAGCACCACAGCAGAGCTGTCTATATAGCTCCTCCCTTAGCTCCACCCCCCAGTCATTCGACCGAAGGTACAGGAAGAAAAAGGAGAAACTAAAAAGGTGCAGAGGTGACTGAAGTTTAAAATCAAAAAATATAATCTGTCTTAAAATGACAGGGCGGGCCGTGGACTCGTCGTACCATAGAAGAAATGAATTTATCAGGTAAGCATAAAATTACTTTTCTTCTATAAGGTACGACGAGTCCACGGATTCATCCTTTACTTGTGGGATACAATACCAAAGCTACAGGACACTGATAAACGGGAGGGTCAAGACAGATGGTTAAAAAGAAGGCACCACTGCTTGAAGAACTTTTCTCCCAAAAATAGCCTCCGAAGAAGCAAAAGTATCAAATTTGGAAAATTTGAAAAAAGGTATGAAGCGAAGACCAAGTCGCAGCCTTACAAATCTGTCAAGCCCATGTGGAAGCCACCGCTCTAGTAGAGTGAGATGTAATCCTTCCAGGAGGCTGCTGTCCAGCAGTCTCGTATGCCAAAACGGATGATGCTTTTGAGCCAAAAAGAAAGAGAGGTAGTCGTAGCTTTTTGACCTCTACGTTTTCCAGAATAGACAACAAACAAAGAAGATGTTTGACAAAAATCTTTGGTTGCTTGCAAGTAAAACTTCAAAGCACGAACCACGTCTAAGTTGTGCAACAGACGCTCCTTCTTAGAGGAAGGATTAGGACACAGAGAAGGAACAACAATTTCCTGATTAATATTCCTATTAGTAACAACCTTAGGAAGGAATCCAGGTTTGGTACGCAAAACCACCTTATCAGCATGGAAAACAAGATAAGGCGAGTCGCATTGCAATGCAGATAGTTTAGAAACTCTTCGAGCCGAAGAGATAGCAACTAAAAACAGAACTTTCCAAGATAGAAGCTTAATATCTATGGAATGCATAGGTTCAAACGGAACCCCTTGAAGAACTTTAAGAACTAAATTCAAACTCCATGACAGAGCAACAGGTTTAAACACAGGCTTGATTCTAACTAAAGCCTGACAGAACGACTGAACGTCTGGAACATCTGCAGTAGAATTGATAAAGCAGATATCTGTCCCTTTAGGGAACTAGCTGTTAGCCCCTTCTCCAATCCTTCTTGGAGAAAGGGCAAAATCTTAGGAATCCTGATCTTACTCCATGAGTAGCCTTTGGATTCGCACTAATAAAGATATTTACGCCATATCTTATGATAAATTTTCCTGGTGACAGGCTTTCGAGCCTGAATCAAGGTATCTATGACCGACTCAGAGAAACCCCGCTTGGATAAGATCAAGCGTTCAATCTCCAAGCAGTCAGCCGCAGAGAAACTAGATTTGGATGCTGGAACGGACCTTGAATGAGAAGGTCCTGTCTCAGTGGCAGAGTCCATGGTGGAAGAGATGACATGTCCACCAGGTCTGCATACCAAGTCTTGCGTGGCCACGCAGGTGCTATAAAAATTACTGAAGCTCTCTCCTGTTTGATTCTGGCACCCGTAACGAGGAAGTTTGCCGTTCTGACGAGACGCCATCAGATCCAATTCTGGTGTGTCCCATTGCTGAATCAATTGAGCAAACACCTCCGGATGGAGTTCCCACTCCCCCGGATGAAAAGTCTGACGACTTAGAAAATCTGCTTCCCAGTTCTCCCCTCCTGGGATATGGATTGCTGATAGATGGCAATTGTGAGTCTCTGCCCATCGAATTTATTTTGGTAACCTCTATCATCGCTAGAGAACTCTTTGTTCCCCCCTGATGATATGCTACAGTCGTGATATTGTCCGACTGGAATCTTATGAATGTGGCTGAAGCCAGCTGATGCCACGCCTGAAGCGCGTTGAATATCGCTCTTAGTTCTAGAATATTTATCGGGAGGAGAACCTCCTCCTGAGTCCACAAACCCTGTGCTTTCAGGGAATTCCAGACTGCACCCCAGCCCAATAGGCTGGCGTCCGTCATCACTATGACCCACGCTGGCCTGCGGAAACACATTCCCTTGGACAGATGATCCTGTGACAACCACCAAAGAAGAGAGTCTCTGGTCTCTTGATCCAGATCTATCTGAGGAGATAAATCTGCATAATCCCCATTCCACTGTTTGAGCATGCATAGTTGCAGTGGTCTGAGATGCAAGCGAGCAAACGGAAATATGTCCAATGCCGCTACCATTAAGCCGATTACCTCCATACACTGAGCCACTGACGGCCGAGGAATGGAATGAAGAGCTTGGCAGATGGATAAAATCTTTGATTTCCTGACCTCCGTCAGGAAATATTTTCATGTCCATCGAATCTATCAGAGTTCCCAGGAATGGAACTCTTGTGAGAGGGATAAGTGAACTCTTTTTTACGTTCACCTTCCACCTGTGAGATCTTAGAAAAGCCAACACAATGTCCTTGTGAGACTTGGCTAGTTGGAAAGTCGACGCCTGAATTAAGATATCGTCCAGATAAGGCGCCACAGCTATGCCCCGCGGCCTTAGAACCGCCAGAAGAGACCCTAGCACCTTAGTGAAAATTCTGGAGCTGTGGCCAACCCGAAGGGAAGAGCCACAAACTGGTAATGCTTGTCCAGAAAGGTGAACCTGAGGAACTGGTGATAATCTTTGTGGATAGGGATGTGTAGATACGCATCTTTTAAGTCCACGGTGGTCATATATTGACCCTCCTGGATGATCAGCAAAATAGTCTGAATGGTCTCCATCTTGAAGGATGGGACTCTGAGGAATTTGTTTAGAATCTTGAGATCCAAAATTGGTCTGAAGGTTCCCTCTTATTTGTGAACCACAAACAGATTGGAGTAGAAACCCTGCCCCTGTTCTGTTTTCGGAACTGGGCAGCTCACTCCCATGGTATATAGGTCTTCTATACGTAAGAACGCCTCTCTTTTTGTCTGGTTTACAGACAATTGAGAAAGATGGAATCTCCCCCTTGAAGGAGAATCTTTGAAATCTAGAAGATACCCCTGGGTTACGATTTCTAAAGCCCAGGAGTCCTGAACGTCTCTTGCCCACTTGCCCAAGCCTGAGCAAAGAGAGAAAGTCTGCCCCCTACTAAATCCGGTCCTGGATCAGGGGCTACCCCTTCATGCTGTCTTGGTGGCAGCAGCGGGCTTCTTGGCCTGTTTACCCTTGTTCCAAGTCTGGTTAGGTCTCCAGACTGACTTGGATTGAGCAAAATTTCCCTCTTGCTTTGCAGCAGGGGAAGAGGTAGAGGGACCACCTTTGAAGTTTCGAAAGGAACGAAAATTATTTTGTTTGGTCCTCATCTTATTTGTCTTATCCTGAGGAAGGGCATGGCCTTTCCCTCCAGTGATATCTGAAATGATCTCTTTCAGTTCAGGCCCGAATAGGGTCTTACCCTTGAAAGGGATGGCTAAAAGCTTAGCTTTTGATGACACATCAGCAGACCAGGATTTAAGCCATAACACTCTAATTTAGCCAGTTGAAAAGCGGCATCTGTAATGAAAGAATTAGCTAGCTTGAGAGACCTAATTCTATCCAGAATATCATCTAATGGGGTCTCAACCTGAAGAGCCTCCTCCAGTGCCTCGAACCAAAAGGACGCTGTCCTCAATAGGTATAGTTGTACGCTTAGCCAGGGTAGAATTAGCTCCCTCCACCTTAGGGACCGTCTGCCACGAGTCCCACATGGTGTCTGATATGGGAAACATTTTCTTAAAAGTAGGAGGGGGAGCGAACGGAATACCTGGTCTATCCCACTCCTTAGTAACCATGTCCAAAATCCTCTTAGGGACCGGAAAAACATCAGTGTAGGCAGGAACCTCTAGAAATCTGTCCATTTTACACTATTTCTCTGGAACTACAAGAGTCGCTAAAACCTCCCTGAGCAATAAGCGGAGGTGTTCTAGTTTAAATTTAAAAGCCGTCATATCTGAGTCTGTCTGAGGGAAAATCTTTCCTGAATCAGAAATCTCTCCCTCAGGCAGCAAATCCCTCACCCCCCAACTCAGAACACTGTGAGAGTACATTGGATATGGCTAATAAAGCGTCAGAGGGCTCAGCATTTGTTCTCACACCAGACCTATTGCGCTTCCCCTGCAACCCAGGCAGCTTAGATAAAACCTCTGTGAGGGTAGTATTCATAACTGCGGCCATATCTTGCAGGGTGAAAGAATTAGACGCACTAGAAGTACTTGGCGTTGCTTGTGCGGGCGTTAATGGTTGTGACACTTGGGGAGAATTAGATGGCATAACCTGATTCCCTTCTGACTGAGAATCATCGTGCGACATACTTTTAGTAGCTAAAATATGTTCTTTGCAATTTATTTCAGTGCATGAGGGACACATTCTAAGTGGAGGTTCCACAATGGCTTCTAAACATATTGAACATTGACTTTCCTCAATGTCAGACATGTTGAACAGGCTAGTAATGACTACAAACAAGCATGAAAACACTTTATTTAGTGAAAAAAATAACAATCTTAAAAAACGGTACTGCGCCTTTAAGAGAAAAAAAGCATACACGTTCTGCAAAACTGCTTTAAAATGCACCAAATTTTTCAAATTTTTGCAAGCAGACACAATATATGTAGTTAAGATTGCCCCACAAGGAAATTTAACATTTAACCCTTTAATGTGCAAACGGGATTGAAATTAGGCCTAAATCCAGAAAAAACAGCACCTTGCCACAGCCCTGCTGTGGCCCGACCTGCCCTCAGGGGTAGTAAATATGGGGTTAAAGCTTCGATTTGGCCCAAAACATTCACCAGGGCCCTCAGGAGTTGGAGCTTGCTGCGTGAAAATAACTGCGCATCTGAGGCGCGAAAATAGGCCCCGCCCATCTCACTTGATGTCTTTACAGCCTCAAAGAACCGCACCAGAGCGGTTTTAAACTAGCCATGTGGGTTCTGAGACCCAAAAATTAAGCCAAGTGTACCCTCAATAAAGTTGCCCAAAACATATTGCCCACAAAACGTTAACAGCACTCCCAGTTCATAAAACGTTGCCCACAAACATTCACAACTCAGTGTCAACCATCTTTGTAATTAGCCCCTTATGCAAGCTTAGTAATGCCCTTCTTATTAGCTCTTAGGATTACTGCTTACCCTTACCCTCATGGGGATACTGTCAGCCTTTCTGAAATACAACAGTCTCTCCAGAAAAAAATGACTGAACATACCTCACTGCTGCATAGCATGAAAACGTTCCTCTCACTGAAGTTTCTTGCACTCCTCAGCCTCTGTGGGAACAGCACTGGATCTTAGTTACAAATACTAAGATCATCATCCTCCAGGCAGAAGTCTTCATCCATCTGCTGCCTGAGAGTAAATAGTACACACCGGTACCATTTAAAACAACAAACTCTTGCTTGAAGAAATTAAAAACTAATATTTTATCACCTCTTTCCCTTTACCCTTCCTAGTACTTAGAATAGGCAAAGAGAATGACTGGGGGGTGGAGCTAAGGGAGGAGCTATATAGACAGCTCTGCTGTGGTGCTCTTTACCACTTCCTGTTAGCAGGAGGATAATATTCCACAAGTAAAGGATTAATCCGTGGACTTGTCGTACCTTATAGAAGAAATATGTACTGCGCCTTTAAGAAATAAAAAGCACACAAATTTTCCAAAACTGCCTAAAACGTTTAAATAACGCTATGCAATTAAATATACCTATTCAATTTTTTCCAAAATTATTGCACCCTAAGGGCAAAGGGTGAATTTAACCTCTAAAAGACATTTTATAGCACAAAAAATATTTTATTGAAAAAAATGACCCCTGCACCTCGCCACAGCTCTGCTGCGGCGCCTACCTGCCCCCAGGGTACTGCAAAATTACTCGACAATGATCCGGTGCACAAAACACAAGTGTCGGTCCCATGGGAACTAATGCCTGCTGCCTTCTCAGTCAGAGTACACAAAACTTCTTGATTGAAGAAACTAAAACCTCACTTTACCTCTTCAGACAAGGATATAATGAAAACAATACATTATTTAGCAATAAAGAACATAGACCTTCCTATAAAGGAAAAGTAAATTTAGAGAGAGACCCCAACAAAGGGGGCTATACCTCCTAATAAGAGATAAATAATATCTCATGAAAGAGAAAAAATAAGTACACATATGTAAAAGCATGAGTGTCAAGCCCCCCATTCTGACCATGCCCAGAGGCAAACCAGAGATGCTGAGGAGCTTGATAGTTGCCTTGTCATTGTGCTATCACAGATATGGACAACTTTAAATAACCATTGGATAATGCCACATTTGCCCAGAATGAGAAAATTGCCATGAAATAATCAATCTGCATACACATAACAGAAAATCATATTTTCTAAGTAAAACCTTGGTCCTATTGGAGGTTCAAACTTAAGCAGGCAAGATAAACGCCACGTGAGCACCTGGGATTCTGCCAATCGTCTTAAAACAGAGTCATCAAGGATTTAAAGTAACCCCCAGTCTTAGTAAATTTAACGAGACCCCCTCTGCTCCGGTACTTTAATAAGTAGATGAAACCTGCACAAAAGGAAGCCACTCATGTCACAAAAAGAGGTGCTTAAACTCCCATCCAGGAAAGAAAACGTCATAGTGAGAGAGAGGGCCGACAGTCGCCAAGCATATGAGACTATGAGACACAAGCGGCTCACAATTAATATGGTCCAACTGGAAAACGCGCAGAGGAAAAGGCGCGCTAAAAAAACAAACAGGGCAACACTCAAAGTCACTGAGCGTGAAAAACGGACAGTCCTGTGGCGGGAAAGCTCTCAGCAACATTGTGATCATCCTCACTGACATATTCGCTATATCTGACCTGAACATATGGCAGAGAGAGGGAACCAGGAAGCATACACAGATTTTGGAGATGAGAGAAGCTTAGACGCTATATAAAAATGACCCGCACTGTTATCTGAATCAGCTCTCAAAAAGTAAACCCCCAATATCCACAATCAATAAGGGCACCTGCCCTGTGGATTTCGCACAGCGAAACGGAGGAACCAGCTAGCATATAAAAAGCAGAAACTGTACTCCTTCAAGCTAACTAGCGTCATAGGAATGAGCTCAAAAGACCGCAGTAGCAATCCTGCCCCTCACACAAAATATTAGAACATTTACCATAGCTGAAACTAGCAAACTATGTCCCACCAGGAAGCCCTTAAATCACACGGCACATGGCGGAAAGTAGAAACTAGCCGATTGACTTGTCAGACCTAGAAAGTGCAGTGATTAGCAGGAACATTAGTCCCCAGCCGCTTAGCCTGTGGACCAGAGCGGGACCAAATGGTGGCCGTTCACTGACCCGCAAGCCTTACAAGCGCACACTCACCATAAGGCTGAGATTCCAGGTCTGAGGCCATTCTCCACAAAGCGAGAATATTGCCCTCTTATTTGGGTCTATAGTCACCACCAGATATCATAGGATCCCTTACAGAGACCTCTCAATCACTTAATAAATACCTCTAGAGAGATAGTCGGTGCCCACCAGGACACCCTCTGCCTGTTCCAGAGAAATCCTCCCAAGTATAGAGAGAAAATTGGGACTTAACTCAGACTCAGGTTCATTGACAGTTTCCATAATCCAGCTGACAGGGACCGGAGGTAAAAAGGAAAGCAGTGTAAGCCAACAATGGATGCCAGGTGGGGGTGTTAGCACAGATTGCTGGAAGGAGGACAAAGACGTTCCCTGCGACATCCAGCAGCTAACAGCTACCAATTAAATGACTTAAACCAAATTTCTTCAGAGCACCATCTTCGCCATCCTCCAAGTTACAGAGGCAAAGAATGACTGGGAAAGTATGAGAAGTGGGACGGATACTTAAGATTTTGCTGGGTTGTTTTTGCCTCCTCCTGGTATCAGCTGTTGAATTCCCAACAGTAATGAATGGAATTGTGGACTCTCCATGCCATTGGAAAGAAATGGCAATTGCCCTGCCTCCAAGTAGGCCCTGTGAGTCAACCTTTTAACCATTTTCTGTGTGCACATACACTAAGAGCACCCTTTTAAACACTACCAGTGTAAATACATATTGAGGCAATAATTATAAAGTTTCTCCAAAACAGAATATACACATTTTTAAATAGTGTTGTGGCAAAAGTGGTGTCAACTTCCCAAAAATTATTTGTCAACTATATGTGCCACCCAATACCTTATACAATGCCTCAGCTATTCAGGAATAGGGTGCCTACCCCCTCCAAGGCTTTATAAAGCATTGGCCAACTAAGAAGCTGTTATAAAGGGGCAGTAAACCTACAAAATAATGTTAAATAATTCTGCATACAAAAAAAAAGAAGCAAAAGAACAAAGTTAATATAGTCGCAGGGAAGCCGTTGCATATAGCAACATGCAGAGTGAGAATATACAGGGGAGTCTCTTAAAGCATTCTCATCAAGATATGTAAATGTGGAAGAACAAAGACGAAGCATCCAACGTAAACAGAGTACAATCTCTTGTGCAGAATTATAGAACATTATTTTGTAGGTTTACTGCCTCTTTAATGAACTCCTGTTGCGCGCTAAGCCCTGAAACGCAATGAGGCAAGAAGTGTGCCAAACAGCCTAGTTGATAACCGTCTCCCTGCCAGCAGATACTCTGTAACGCGCTCTGCCTCATCGCCAGACCCTGTGTCTCCTTAGCATTCCAGGTGCATTCTGAGAATAAAGAGCACTAAGGAAGCCAGACAAGAGAGCAGGAGGATTTAAAGTCAAGGTTACCCCTTTAATGCCACTCCAAGCAAAAAAAACACTAGAAAATGTACAGACTGACCCCAATAAAGAGTGTACATAATAGGCACAGTGACAAATTTAAGAAAAAGTAAATTTATGCTTACCTGATAAATTAATTTCTTCTATGATACGACGAGTCCACGGATTCATTCTTTACTTGTGGGATATTATCCTCCTGCTAACAGGAAGAGGCAAAGAGCACCACAGCAGAGCGGTCTATATAGCTCCTCCCATAACTCCACCCCCCAGTCATTCGACCGATGGTACAGGAAGAAAAAGGAGAAACTAAAAGGTGCAGAGGTGACTGAAGTTTTAAACAAAAAAATATAATCTGTCTTAAATTGACAGGGCGGGCCGTGGACTCGTCGTATCATAGAAGAAATCAATTTATCAGGTAAGCATAAATTTACTTTTCTTCTATAAGATACGACAAGTCCACGGATTCATCCTTTACTTGTGGGATACAATACCAAAGCTACAGGACACGGATGAACGGGAGGGACAAGACAGATGGCTAAACAGAAGGCACCACTGCTTGAAGAACTTTTCTCCCAAACATAGTCTCCGAAGAAGCAAAAGTATCAAATTTGTAAAATTTGAAAAAGGTATAAAGCGAAGACCAAGTCGCAGCCTTACAAATCTGTTCAACAGAAGCATCATTTTTAAAAGCCCATGTGGAAGCCACCACTCTAGTAGAGTGAGCTGTAATCCTTTCAGGAGGCTGCTGTCCAGCAGTCTTGTATGCGAAACGGATGATGCTTTTCAGCCAAAAAGAAAGAGTGGTAGCCATAGCTTTTGAACCTCTACGTTTTCCAAAAAAAACAACAAACAAAGAAGATGATTGACGGAAATCTTTGGTCGCTTGCAAGTAAAACTTCAAGGCACGAACCACGTCCAAGTTGTGCAACAGACGCTCCTTCTTAGAGGAAGGATTAGGACACAGAGAAGGAACAACAATTTCCTGATTAATATTCCTATTAGTAACAACCTTAGGAAGGAATCCAGGTTTGGTACGCAAAACCACCTTATCAGCATGGAAAACAAGATAAGGCGAGTCGCATTGCAATGCAGATAATTCAGAAACTCTTCGAGCCAAAGAGATAGCAACTAAAAACAGAACTTTCCAAGATAGAAGCTTAATATCTATGGAATGCATAGGTTCAAACGGAACCCCTTGAAGAACTTTAAGAACTAAATTCAAACTCCATGGCGGAGCAACAGGTTTAAACACAGGCTTGATTCTAACCAAAGCCTGACAGAACGACTGAACGTCTGGAACATCTGCCAGATGCTTGTGCAGTAAAATTGATAAAGCAGACATCTGTCCCTTTAGGGAACTAGCTGATAGCCCCTTCTCCAATCCTTCTTGGAGAAAGGACAAAATCCTAGGAATCCTGATCTTACACCATGAGTAGCCTTTGGATTTGCACCAATAAAGATATTTACGCCATATCTTATGATAAATTTTCCTAGTGACAGGCTTTCGAGCCTGAATCAATGTATCTATGACCGACTCAGAGAATCCCGCTTGGATAAAATCAAGCGTTCAATCTCCAGGCAGTCAGCCGCAGAGAAACTAGATTTGGATGCTGGAACGGACCTTGAATGAGAAGGTCCTGTCTCAGTGGCAGAGTCCATGGTGGTAGAGATGTCCACCAGGTCTGCATACCAAGTCCTGCATGGCCACGTAGGTGCTATCAAAATCACTGAAGCTCTCTCCTGTTTGATTCTGGCAATCAGACGAGGAAGGAGAGGAAAAGGTGGAAACACATAAGCCAGGTTGAACGACCAAGATACTGCTAGAGCATCTATCAGTACTGCTTGAGCATCCCTTGATCTGGACCCGTAACAAGGAAGTTTGGCATTCTGATTAGATGCCATGAGATCCAATTCTGGTGTGCCCCTTTGATGAATCAATTGTGCAAACACCTCCGGATGGAGTTCCCACTCCCCCGGATGAAAAGTCTGACGACTTAGAAAATCCGCTTCCCAGTTCTCCACTCCTGGGATATAGATTGCTGATAGATGGCAAGAGTGAGTTTCTGCCCATCGAATTATTTTGGAAACCTCTATCATCGCTAGAGAACTTTTTGTTCCCCTCTGATGATTGATATATGCTACAGTCGTGATGTTGTCCGACTGAAATCTTATGAATCTGGCCAAAGCCAGCTGAGGCCACGCCTGAAGCGCATTGAATATTGCTCTCAGTTCTAGAATATTTATCAGGAGGAGAGCCTCCTCCTGAGTCCACACACCCTGAGCTTTCAGGGAATTCCAGACTGCACCCCAGCCCAATAGGCTGGCGTCTGTCGTCACTATTTTTACGTTCACCTTCCACCCGTGAGATCTTAGAAAAGCCAACACGATGTCCGTGGGAGATTTGGCTAGTTGGTAAGTTCACGCCTGAATTAAGATAAGTCGCCACTGCTATGCCCCCCGGCCTTAGAACCGCCAGAAGGGACCCTAGCACCTTTGTGAAAATTCTGGGAGCTGTGGCCGACCCGAAGGGAAGAGCCACAAACTGGTAATGCTTGTCCAGAAAGGCGAACCTGAGGAACTGGTGATGATCTTTGTGGATAGGGATGTGCAGATACGCGTCCTTTAAATCCACGGTGGTTATATATTGACCCTCCTGGATCATTGGTAAAATAGTCCGAATGGTCTCCATCTTGAAAGATGGGACTCTGAGGAATTTGTTTAGAATCTTGAGATCTAAAATTTGTCTGAAGGTTCCCTCTTTTTGGGAACCACAAATAGAATGGAGTAAAACCCCTGCCCCTGTTCTGTTTTTGGAACTGAGCAGATTACTCCCATGGTATATAGGTCTTCTACACAGCGTAAGAACGCCTCTATTTTTGTCTGGTTTACAGACAATTGAGAAAGATGGAATCTCTCCCTTCGAGGAGAATCTTTGAAGTCTAGAAGATACCCCTGGGTCACGATTTCTAAAGCCCAGGAGTCCTGAACGTCTCTTGCCCAAGCCTGAGCAAAGAGAGAAAGTCTGCCCCCAACTAGATCTGGTCCCGGATCGGGGGCTGCCCCTTCATGCTGTCTTGGTGGCAGCAGCGGGCTTCTTGGCCTGTTTACCTTTGTTCCAAGTCTGGTTAGGTCTCCAGACTGACTTGGATTGAGCAAAATTCCCCTCTTGCTTTGCAGCAGGGGAGGAGGTAGAGGGACCACCTTTGAAGTTTCGAAAGGAACGAAAATTTTGTTTGGTCCTCATCTTATTGTCTTATCATGAGGAAGGGCATGGCCTTTTCCTCCAGTGATGTCTGAAATGGTCTCTTTCAGTTCAGGCCTGAAAAGGGTCTTACCCTTGAAAGGGATGGCTAAAAGCTTAGGATTTTGATGACACGTCAGCAGACCAGGACTTAAGCCATAACGCTCTATGCGCTAAAATGGCAAAACCTGAATACTTTGCCGATAATTTAGCCAGTTGAAAAGCAGCATCTGTAATGAAAGAATTAGCTAGCTTGAGTGCCCTAATTCTATCCAGAATATCATCTAATGGGGTCTCAACCTGAAGAGCCTCGAACCAAAACGCAGCTGCACAATGCACGCTATAGGTTGCAGAAGAAAACCCGGATGAATAAATATTTTCTTTAGAAGACCCTCTAATTTGTTATCCATAGGATCTTTGAAAGCACAACTGTCCTCAATAGGTATAGTTGTACGCTTAGCTAGGGTAGAAATAGCTCCCTCAACCTTAGGGACCGTCTGCCACGAATCCCGAATGGTGTCTGATATGGGAAACATTTTCTTAAAAGTAGGAGGGGGAGAAAAGGGAATACCTGGTCTATCCCACTCCTTTGTAACAATGTCTGAAATCCTCTTAGGGACCAGAAAAACATTAGTGTAAGTAGGAACCTCTAGATATCTATCCATTTTACACAATTTCTCTGGTGGAATTACAATAGGGTCACAATCATCCAGAGTCGCTAAAACCTCCCTGAGTAACAAGCGGAGGTGTTCTAGCTTAAATTTAAAAGCCGTCATATCGGAGTCTGTCTGAGGGAACATCTTTCCTGAATCAGAAATCTCTCCCTCAGACAGCAAATCTCTCACCCCCAACTCAGAACATTGTGAGGGTACATCGGAGATGGCTAATAAAGCGTCAGAGGGCTCAGCATTTACTCTAACACCAGACCTACTGCGCTTCCCCTGCAACCCAGGCAGCTTAGATAAAACCTCTGTGAGGGTAGTATTCATAACTGCGGCCATATCTTGCAGGGTGAAAGAATTAGACGCACTAGAAGTACTTGCCGTTGCTTGTGCGGGCGTTAATGGTTGTGACACTTGGGGAGAATTAGATGGCATAATCTGATTCCCTTCTGACTGAGAATCATCCTGCAACATACTTTTATCAGCTAAAATATGTTCTTTGCAATTTATTGCCCTTTCAGTGCATGAGGGACACATTTTAAGTGGGGGTTCCACAATGGCTTCTAAACACATTGAACATTGGCTTTCCTCAATGTCAGACATGTTTAACAGGCTAGTAATAACCACAAACAGGCTTGAAAACACGTTATTTAGTGAAAAAATAATCTTAAAAAACGGTACTGCGCCTTTAAGAGAAAAAAAGCATACACGTTTTGCAAAACTGCTTTAAAATCATCCAATTGTTTCAATTGTTTGATATAAGATTCAACTTATGCAGCTAAGTTTGCCTCCCAAGGAAAGGAACACTTAACCCTTACAGTAAAAAAAACGGATGAATAATAAACTTTTAAGTCCGGAAAAAACACCCCCTGCACCTCGCCACAGCCCTGCTGTGGCGCCTACCTGCCCTCAGGGATCCGGAAAACAGGGTTAGAAGCATCGATTTGGCACAAAACACTCACAAGGGCCCACCAGAGTTGGAGCTTGCTGCTTGCCTTGCAAATACAACTGCGCAACTGAGGCACGAAAATAGGCCCCGCCCATCTCACTAAATGTCTCTAAGCCCAAATGAACCGCATCAGAGCGGTCTCAAACTAGCCATGTGGGTTCTTAAACCCCAAAAAAAAGAAGCCAAGTGTACCCTCTTATTAAATTATCAACAACTTTCCTGATGAATAAAACAGAATTTATGCTTACCTGATAAATGACTTTCTCTTGCGGTGTATCCAGTCCACGGATTCATCTTTTACTTGTGGGATATTCTCCTTCCCTACAGGAAATGGCAAAGAGAGCACACAGCAGAGCTGTCCATATAGCTCCCCCTCTAGCTCCACCCCCCAGTCATTCGACCAAAGGTTAGGAAGAAAAAGGAGAAACCATAGGGTGCAGTGGTGACTGTAGTTTAAACAAAAAAATTTTTACCTGACTTAAATGCCAGGGCGGGCCGTGGACTGGATACACCGCAAGAGAAAGTAATTTATCAGGTAAGCATAAATTCTGTTTTCTCTTGCAAGGTGTATCCAGTCCACGGATTCATCCTTTACTTGTGGGATACCAATACCAAAGCTTTAGGACACGGATGAAGGGAGGGAACAAGACAGGTACCTTAAACAAAGGCACCACTGCTTGCAAAACCTTTCTCCCAAAAATAGCCTCCGAAGAAGCAAAAGTATCAAATTTGGAAAAATTTTAAAAAGTATGCAGTGAAGACCAAGTCGCTGCCTTACAAATCTGTTCAACAGAAGCCTCATTTTTGAAAGCCCATGTGGAAGCCACTGCTCTAGTAGAATGAGCAGTAATTGTTTCAGGAGGCTGCTGGCCAGTAGTCTCATAGGCCAAACGGATGATGCTTTTCAGCCAAAAGGAAAGAGAGGTAGCAGTCGCTTTCTGACCTCTCCTCTTACCAGAATTGATAACAAAGAAGGAGGATGTTTGTCTGAAATCCTTGGTTGCTTGTAAATAGAATTTTAAAGCACCAACCACATCAAGATTGTGCAAAGGACGTTCCTTCTTCGAAGAAGGATTAGGACACAGAGAAGGAACAACTATTTCCTGGTTAATATTTTTGTTAGAAACAACTTTAGGAAGAAAACCAGGCTTGGTACGCAAAACTACCTTATCTGCGTGGAACACCAGGTAAGGTGAATCACACTGTAAGGCAGATAATTCTGAAACTCTTCGAGCAGAAGATATAGCTACCAAAAACAAAACTTTCCAAGATAATAACTTAATATCTATGGAATGTAAAGGTTCAAACGGAACCCCTTGAAGAACTGAAAGAACTAGATTTAGACTCCATGGCGGAGCCACAGGTTTATAGACAGGCTTGATTCTGACTAAAGCCTGAGCAAACGCTTGAACGTCTGGTACCTCTGCCAGGCGCTTGTGTAAAAGGATAGACAGAGCAGATATCTGTCTCTTTAAGGAACTAGCTGACAATCCCTTCTCCAATCCTTCTTGGAGGAAGGACAATATCCTGGGAATCCTAATCTTACTCCATGAGTAACCCTTGGATTCACACCAACCCAGATATTTCCGCCATATCTTATGGTAGATTTTCCTGGTGACAGGCTTTCTAGCCTGAATCAGAGTATCTATAACTGACTCAGAGAAACCATGCTTTGATAGAATTAAGCGTTCAATCTCCAAGCAGTCAGACGTAGAGAAACTAGATTTGGATGCTTGAATGGATCTTGTATTAGAAGATCCTGCCTCATTGGCAGTGTCCATGGTGGGACAGATGACATGTCCACTAGGTCTGCATACCAAGTCCTGCGTGGCCACGCAGGTGCTATCAGAATCACTGAAGCCTTCTCCTGCTTGATTCAGGCGACCAGAAGAGGGAGAAGGGGAAACGGTGGAAAAACATAAGCTAGATTGAAGGACCAAGACGCTGCTAGAGCATCTATCAATACCGCCTTGGGGTCCCGGGACCTGGACCCGTAGAGAGGAAGTTTGGTGTTTTGACGGGACGCCATCAGATCCAACTCTGGAGTCAGCTGGGCAAACACCTCCGGGTGGAGTTCCCACTCCCCCGGGTGAAAAGTCTGGCGACTTAGGAAATCCGCCTCCCAGTTGTCTACTCCTGGGATGTAAATTGCTGAGAGCTGGCAGGAGTGATCCTCCGCCCACCTTATTATTTTGGTTACTTCCGTCATCGCTAGGGAACTCTTTGTTCCCCCCTGATGATTGACGTAAGCTACAGTCGTGATGAGGCCATGCCTGAAGAACGTTGAATATCGCCCTCAGTTCCAGAATGTTTATCGGGAGAAGCTTTTCTTCCCAAGACCATAAGCCCTGAGCTTTCAGGGAGTTCCAGACCGCACCCCAGCCTAACAGACTGGCGTCGGTCGTTACAATGATCCACTCTGGTCTGTGAAAACATATTCCCTGAGACAGGTGATCCTGAGACAACCACCAGAGAAGAGAATCTCTGGTCTCCTGGTCCAACTGAATTTGAGGAGACAAATCTGCATAATCCCCATTCCACTGTTTGAGCATGCATAGTTGCAGTGGTCTGAGGTGTATCCGAGCAAATGGGACTATGTCCATTGCCGCTACCTTTAATCCGATTGTCTCCATGCACTGAGCCACAGATGGCCGAGGAATGGAATGAAGAACTCGGCAAGTAGTTAAGAGTTTTAATTTTCTGACCTCCGTCAGAAATATTTTCATTTCTACCGAGTCTATTAGAGTCCCTAGGAAGGGAACCCTTGTGAGAGGGGTAAGAACTCTTTTTGATGTTCACCTTCCACCCGTGAGACCTTAGAAAGGCCAATACAATCTCTGTGTGAGATTTGGTTGTTTGGAAAGACGGCGCCAGAATTAAGATGTTGTCTAGATAAGGCACTACTGCTATGCCCCGCAGTCTTAGAACCGCCAGGAGGGACCCTAGCACCTTTGTGAAAATTCTGGGAGCAGTGGCTAATCCGAAAGGAAGAGCCACAAACTGGTAATGCTTGTCCAGAAAAGAGAACCTGAGAAACTGGTGATGATCTTTGTGGATAGGAATGTGTAGGTATGCATCCTTTAGATCCACGGTAGTCATATATTGACCTTCCTGGATCATTGGTAAGATTGTCCGAATGGTCTCCATTTTGAATGATGGGACTCTGAGGAATCTGTTTAGAATTTTTAGATCCAGAATGGGTCTGAAAGTTCCCTCCTTTTTGGGAACCACAAACAGGTTTGAGTAAAAACCCAACCCTTGTTCTGCCATTGGAACTGGGTGTATCACTCCCATGGTATGTAGATCTTCGATGCAGCGTAAAAACGCCTCTTTCTTTGTCTGATCTGTAGACAGACGAGAAATGTGGAACCTCCCCCTTGGAGGAGAACCCTTGAATTCTAGAAGATATCCCTGGGATACAATATCTAACGCCCAAGGATCGTGTACATCTCTTGCCCAGGCCTGAGCGAAGAGAGAGAGTCTGCCCCCTACTAGATTCGGTCCCGGATCGGGGGCTACCCCTTCATGCTGTCTTGGTGGCAGCTGCAGGCTTTTTAGCCTGTTTACCCTTATTCCAGCCCTGGTAAGGCTTCCAGGTTGCCTTGGGCTGTGAAGCGTCACCCTCTTGTTTTGCAGCCAAAGAGGATGAAGCGGGGCCATTCCTGAAATTACGAAAGGAACGAAAATTAGCTTTGTTCTTTGTCTTAAAGGGCTTGTCCTGAGGGAGCGCATGGCCTTTTCCCCCGGTGATTTCTGAAATAATCTCTTTCAATTCAGGCCCGAAAAGGGTATTTCCTTTGAAAGGGATGTTCAAAAGCTTGGATTTAGACGACACATCGGCCGACCAGGACTTTAGCCATAGCGCCCTGCGCGCCAAAATGGCGAAACCTGAATTCTTTGCCGCTAACTTAGCTATTTGGTGAGCGGCGTCAGTGATAAAAGAATTAGCTAGCTTTAGAGCCTTAATTCTATCCATAATTTCAACATATGAGGTCTCCGTCTGGAACGAGTCTTCCAGCGCCTCAAACCAGAAAGCGGCTGCAGTAGTTACAGGAATAATGCAGGCAAAAGGTTGGAGAAGAAAACCTTGTTGAACAAAAATTTTCTTAAGTAAACCCTCTAACTTTTTATCCATAGGGTCTTTAAAAGCACAACTGTCTTCAATTGGTATGGTTGTGCGTTTAGCAAGAGAAGAAACAGCCCCCTCTACCTTAGGGACCGTCTGCCACGAGTCCCGCACAGGGTCAGATATGGGGAACATTTTCTTAAAAACAGGAGGGGGAACAAAGGGAACACCTGGTCTATCCCACTCCCTAGTAACGATATCCGCAATCCTCTTAGGGACCAGAAACGCATCCTTGTAAAGAGGGACCTCTAGGTACTTGTCCATTTTACACAATTTCTCTGGGATCACCAAAGGGTCGCAGTCATCCAGAGTAGCTAATACCTCCCTAAGCAATACGCGGAGGTGTTCTAGTTTAAATTTAAAAGCCGATGTATCTGAATCTGTCTGAGGAGGAACCCTTCCTGAATCAGAGACTTCTCCCTCAGACATCAAATCCCTCACACCCACTTCAGAGCGTTGTGAGGGTATATCGGATACGGCTACCAAAGCGTCAGAATGCTCATAATCTGTTCTTAAAACGGAGCTATCACGCTTTGCAGGTAAGACGGGCAGTTTAGATAAGAACAGTTCAGGGTGTCGTCCTCCTATGTGGGTGCACTCAGGGAACAAACAAAGATGGTGGTCGACGGCTTCCAATATCGTAGAAACCAGGCTGCTCTTCCGATGTAAACAAGGTATGTGGTATCTGTAGCGAAGGAAAGAAGGCGCCAAATAGGGTGATATCGCTAGAAACAAATACAGAGGCAAAGTGACAAAGACTATTACTCACAAGCCAGGAGGCACTGAATCGTGCCTTCACAAGCGGACCGGGACCTCAGCGTCGCCCGGAAGACCAACCAAGGCAAAATCCAATTGATGGATCAGGAACACGCTGCCGACAGCCAATCAGGGCCCAAAGCGGCAACACACCTTCCTTTCAAACCTACGGGTCTCTACACTTCCAGCTGGGGATAGATGATACACTACAGGTGCCGGGAAATTGCTCCGATTCCTTGGTAGTGATAAAGGAAATATTGCACCACAAGCAACGCGTTTCTCGGCTACACAGAGCCGTTTCATCAGGCTATAGCCTGATGAAACGGCGAAACGGCTCTGTGTAGCCGAGAAACGCGATGCTTTTAAAAAAGATTTTAATAAACTTGATTTTATATCCTGCTGGAGCTCGTTCTCCCCTTTATCCAATATTATATTTCCTTTATCACTACCGAGGAATCGGAGCAATTTCCCGGCACCTGTAGTGTATCATCTATCCCCAGCTGGAAGTGTAGAGACACGTAGGTTTGAAAGGAAGGTGTGTTGCCGCTTTGGGCCCTGATTGGCTGTCGGCAGCGTGTTCCTGATCCATCGATTGGATTTTGCCTTGGTTGGTCATCCGGGCGACGCTGAGGTCCCGGTCCGCTTGTGAAGGCACGATTCAGTGCCGCCTGGCTTGTGAGTAATAGTCTTTGTCACTTTGCCTCTGTATTTGTTTCTAGCGATATCACCCTATTTGGCGCCTTCTTTCCTTCGCTACAGTTTAGATAAGAAGGCTGTAAGAGAATTATCCATGACTGCCGCTAAGTCTTGCAATGTAAAAGGGGTAGACGCACTAGAGGTACTAGGCGTCGCTTGCGCGGGCGTAACTGGTTGTGACACTTGGGGAGAGGCAGACGGGCTACCCTCGTTACCTTCAGTCTGAGAATCATCTTGGGCCACATTTTTAAGTGCAACAATACGATCTTTAAAGTGTATAGACATATCAGTACAAGTGGGACACATTCTGAGAGGGGGTTCCACCATGGCTTCTAAACACATTGAACAAGGATTTTCCTTAGTGTCAGACATGTTTAACAGACTAGTAGTAAACACAAGCAGGCTTGGAAATCACTTTAATCAAATAAAAAACACAATTTGAAAAAACGTTACTGTGCCTTTAAGAAATAAAAAGAGCACACAATTTTACAAAACAGTGAAAAATGCAGCAATCCTTTTGAAATTTTCACCATATGTACCTAAAGCCTTAATAAGATTGCACCACAAGTTGCAGAACGATTAACCCCTTAATGCCCAAACCGGAGCAGCCTAAAGCCAACACCCAGTCAAAAATACTACAGCACCTTGCCACAGCCTTGCTGTGGCCCTACCTGCCCTTAGGTATCAGATTTGGGGGATGAAAGCTTCTTTAAGGCCCTCAAACAGCAGCAGGACCCTCCATGTGAAGTAGCATGAAATGTCTGCAGTTCTAAGTGCGCATCTGAGGTGCGAAATTAGGCCCCTCCCACTCTGCTCCGGAGTTGTGAGGCCTACTAAATCACTCCTAAGTGAATAAAAAACAGCCATGTGGGTAATAACCCCAGAAAGAACCCAAAAGGGCTTTCAAGTGTCTTGCAAAACGATTTTTCCTTAACTAAACAATCGATTGCCCTTAACAAGTGTCAACCAGTATATCAGCCCTGTTATGTAAGCATTCAATTCCTTACTAAGTCTGTGATCATAGCTTACCCTCCCCTCATGGGGATATTGTCAGTCTCTTCTAGCATTATCTCAGTCTTGTCTAGAAATAAATGACTTAACATACCTTATTGCAGATCACCCTGCAAACTGTTCCCCCCCAACTGAAGTTTTCTGGTACTCCTCAGTCCTGTATGGGAACAGCAGTGGATTTTAGTTACAACATGCTAAAATAATTTTCCTCTCAGCAGAAATCTTCATCACTTTTCTGCCAGAGAGTAAATAGTACAAACCGGTACCATTTAAAATAACAAACTTTTGATTGAAGATAGTAAAAACTACAATTCTAACACCACATTCACTTTACCCTCCCGTAGAGAGACCCTAGTGCTTAGAGCCGGCAAAGAGAATGACTGGGGGGTGGAGCTAGAGGGGGAGCTATATGGACAGCTCTGCTGTGTGCTCTCTCTGCCACTTCCTGTAGGGAAGGAGAATATCCCACAAGTAAAGGATGAATCCGTGGACTGGATACACCTTGCAAGAGAAATATTTTCTTGCCAAAAACGTTATCAGCACTCCCAGTTAAAAAACGTTTGCCCACAAACATTCAAACTTAGTGTCAACAATTTTTTCTCAGCCCCTATATGCAAGCTTAGTAATACCCCTCTGCTTAGGATTACTGCTTACCCTTTCCCTCATGGGGATACTGTCAGCCAATTCTGAAATACCACAGTCTCTCCAGAAAAAAATGACTGAACATACCTCACTGCTTATAGCATGAAAAACGTTCCTCACACTGAAGTTTCTTAAGTACTCCTCAGCCATTCTGTGGGAACTGCACTGGATCTTAGTAACAACTGCTAAGATCATCAGCCTCCAGTCAGAAGTCTTCATCCATCTGCTGCCTGAGAGAAAATAGTACACACCGGTACCATTTAAAATAAAAAAACTCTTGCTTAAAGAAAATAAAAACTAACATTTCATCACCTCTTTCACTTTATTCTTCCTACTTAGAGTAGGCAAAGAGAATGACTGGGGGGTGGAGTTAAGGGAGGAGCTATATAGACAGCTCTGCTGTGGTGCTCTTTGCCACTTCCTGTTAGCAGGAGGATAATATCCAACAAGTAAAGGATGAATCCATGGACTCGTCGTATCTTATAGAAGAAACATGTTAAAACCCTTTCAGTGTGCACAAACAGAAGTGTGCACAAAAACAGTCGATTAGAAAGTCAAATAAAACCTATGATAGTTTTTGACTTTATGCTTTGGTGCTGTGTCTGGCTATAAAAGTACTGAACCTAAAGTACTTGCTGATAGCATGCGGGCTGTGTGGAACATGCAAGTATTTACCCAGTGACTGACCCACTCCAGTCTCTTACCGAGATGAAGATCCTGAGAGTACAGTAGAAGCTCCTTCAGCGCTGTAACTAACAGTAGAGGATATACTGAGGGAGTACATCTTCTTAGCCAAGCAAGACAAGGCTAAAGGAACTATCCCAGCCCCAACTGCGGCAGGCTTGTGACCACTACTCCCACAAGGGAGTAGTCCCTCTCTTCTAGGAACTATTCATTAAGGGAAAAATTCTTGGGATTAACGGTATAAAGAAAGGTTAGTGTAGGTTGTATGCATCCCTGAACAGTAGAGTCTTTAGGCAGTGCTTGAAGCTTACAAAACTAGGGAGGGGAGAGTCTTGTGGAGCGAGGCAGAGTTCCACAAGATGGGAGCCAGTCTGGAGAAGTCCTGTAAACGGGAGTGTGAGGAGGTAACAAGAGAGGAGGAGGTCATGAGCATAGCGAAGGGGACGGGAGGGAGAGTATCTGGAGACAAGGTCTGAGATATAAGGGGGAGCAGTGCAGTTGCGGGCGTTGTATGTCAGAGTGTGAATTTTGTGTTTAATCCTGGAGACAAGAGGAAGCCAGTGAAGGGATTGGCAGAGAGATGCAGCAGATGAAGAGCGATGTGTAAGGAAGATGAGCCTGGCAGAGACATTCGTTATGGATTGTAAAGGAGCTAGGCGGCAGCTAGAGAGACCAGAGAGGACGGAGTTGCAGTAGTCAAGGCGGGAAAGGATGAGAGTGGATTAAAATCTTAGTTGTATCTTGTGTAAGGAAGTGTCTAATTTTAGAGATGTTTTTAAAGGTGGAAGCAGCAGGATTTAGCCAAGGACTGAATGTGACGAGTGAAAGAAAGAGTAAAGTGTGACCCCAAGACATCGGGCATGCGGGGTAAGGGTAATGATGGAGTTGTCGACAGTTAGAGAGATTAGGGGTGGAGATTTTGAAAGGAGGGAAAATAAGGAGCTCAGTTTTGGAGAGATTTAGCTTGAGGTAGTGAGGGGACATTCAGGAAGAGATGTGAGAGAGACAGTTAGTGACACGGGTTAGCAAGGGAGGATGTAGTTCTGGTGCAGAGAGGTAGATTTGGGCGTCGTCTGCATACAAATGATATTGGAACCCGTGGAACTTTATTAGGGAACCTAATGAGGACGTGTAGATTGAGAAGAGAAGGGGACCGAGCCTTGCGTTAACCCAACAGAAAGTGGTGATGGGGCAGAGGAGGCTCCAGAGAAGTCTACACTTAAGGTACAGTTTGACAGGTAGGAAGAGAACCACGAGAAGGCTGTATCACAAATGCCGAAGGATTGGAGGGTTTTGAGAAAAAGAGGGTGGTCAACAGTATCAAAAGTTGCAGACAGATCAAGGAGGATAAGCAGAGAGAAGTGGCCTTTTGATTTTGCTGTATGTAGGTCGTTGGTAACCTTAACGATTGCTATCTCTGTGGAGTGATGGGGACGAAATCCAGATTGCAGTGGGTCAAGGATCGAGTTAAATGTAAGGAAATGGGATAGGGGCGCATATACTAGCTTTTCGAGAAACTCTGAGGCAAGAGGGAGTAGGGAAATAGGGCGGTAGTTGGATGAGGAGGTTGGATCAAGAGAAGGTTTTTTGAGGATAGGTGTGACCAGTGCATGTTTCAGAGATGAGGGAAATATACCGGTGCGGAGGGAGAGGTTGAAAATGTGTGTGATTATAGGGGTAAGGGTAGAAGAGAGGGAGGGGAGCAGCTTTGAGGGGATAGGGTCAAGAGGACAGGTAGTGAGGTGAGAGCTCAGTATAAGTGCCGAAACTTCTTCCTCAGTAACAGGGGAGAAATAACTAAATGTATGGCTATGTGAGTTGTGGTTGATTGCTAACGTTTGAGGGGGTGAGAGAATGGAAGTATGTTGATAGCTGATTTCGTTTCTGATAGAGTCAATTTTGTTATTGAAGTGGCTGGCAAAGTCTTGAGCTGACAGAGAAGTTGTATTAGGGGGTGGCCGGAGAAGAGTATTGAAAGTGGAGAACAGACGTTTTGGGTTTGAAGAAAGAATAGAGATAAGAGTAGAGAAGTAGTGTTGCTTCTAGAGATTAAGGGCAGAATAGTAGGAATTTGCATTAATGCAAGTTATATAAACAGCTGCATCACAAATGAAACGGATTACAGTCTTGACCAAAATTAATTTTCTCAAGTGCAGCTTCTTGAAAAAATGGTCAAAGATGTTGTTACACCAGACTGCAGCAGTAGACACACAAGCTACACTAACAGCTGGACAAAACATACAGCTGAAAGGATCTCCTGAGGAAACCATCAAGTTTTCAGTCCACTGGATCCTTAAAAGAGGTATTGTCATCTAGAGGTATGGTACCTTTGGAATAGTGTCCCATACATTCAAATTTTCAGAAGGTAAAAAAGGAATGGTAAATTTGGCAAAGGAAACGAAAGGGAATGCCTGGTTTGTTTCATTCCTTGCTAATAAGATCAGAAACCTCCTAAGGAACCAAATAAGACTTCTAAGGGGTGCCATAAAGATCTTACAAGTCTACAGATTTGTGGTCTGTAGGTGTAGCGGCATCACATTCTAAGGCAAGTATACATTTCTGCACTAGAGCATGTATGTGCTCTAATTTGCTACTTCTTCAGAAGGGGGGTCCTGTGTTTTTGAATAATCAACCTCAGCTGAGACAGAGGATTCTGTTTTAATTGTAGACCTGGAAGGTACAGGGTATCTAGACATGTCACTTCTTAGGGTTGTCCCAGATGAGCCCAGGACCTGTGAAGGATTCTCTTCTGCCCTTTCAATGCTTTTCTGTTTAACTGGTGGAGACTTGACAGCCATCAATTGTGAAAAAGCAAACTATTTGTTTACAGGGGTTAGCCATAACTATAAACATGAGGTTTATTATACTTAGTGCTATATGAGTCTATTCTCGTGTATTTATGCTATTTTATACTGTTGTGAAATATTTTCCTATCTTGTGCAGAAATGTAAAAGCCTGGAAAATATTTGTCTCTATTTATCTGACTGTTTAGTGTTAAACCTCAATAAAAAAAAAATAATAAAAAAAATGTTTAAATAAAAAAGAAAAAAAAAAAAAAAAAAAAAAAGGAGGGTCATGTATTTGGCTCCTTAAAGATTAAAAGAAGCTCTAAGTGTCTGAGCAGTGAATTATAATCCCTAGTAAGGGTAAACATCTGCTGTGCGACTAACAAAACTAGAAATCCTCAGCCTATTTTATTATGTTCCAGAAAAGTTTTATATATGTAAAAACGTCCCCCTGCATGCTTTTGCCAGTGCACTATACCTTGTCATGTTGCCGTAAATACGAATCACAAGATTCGAGCACTTCTTTTGGAGCAGATTCTCCCATAAAGCACAATGAGCTATAGACCTGCTCCTGCACCTCCAAGTCCTTATCTGTAGAGGCATCCATGAGTGTGACGGCCAAGCCTGTAACAAGCAACATTACATTAAGATACCGCAGAAGGTTTTAAAGTCTTATAAACATCAATTGCATATTGCAAATAAGGAAGGCAGTTAGTGGGCAATACTCAAGATTACATAGGGCTATAAAAAATAAAAAAAAAAAAGATTAGATTAGCTAGAAATATAGTCAATTAGGGAATAAAGTACATAAAATCATATAGAGGGTTTAGGTGAGCTAGTGATATGGGATACGTACAGTAAAGAATGAGGTACACCTGGGGTTATATAAGGTCATACGGAGGGTTAGGTTAGCTAGGGATACGGTCAGTAAGGAGTGAGGAACACCTGGGGTAACGTAAGTTCATACGGAGGGTTAGGTTAGCTAGGGATACGGTCAGTAAGGACTGAGGAACATCTGGGGATACATAAGGTCATACAGAGGGTTAGTTTAGCTAGGGATACGGGAACCATAAAGGGAAAACTGGCACTACACTATAAATGTTGGTGAGATAGGAATGATATAAAATTCCGGTGCTGCCCCTTAAAAATAACAAGATTGGATAATACAGGACAGAATAGTAAGGGGTTAATGTAGCACTCACTCTCACTCAATGTCAAGTATTAAGGTTTAAAACATTCATACTTTAATGTTCAATAGTTAAAACCAGGATAAACATCCCTGATAAACAATTTAAACTACCCACAACCACCTATTTAACAAACGTTAAAAGAATAATGACCACCTATCACTCCTCTGTTTCCTGGCCGATAGCAGGAAACATCGGCATCAGGTGGCTGGAGTGAAAGGATGGCCAGTTTAGAAAGTGCTGTACAAACGCGTTTCGGCTATATATTAGCCTTTCTCAATGTTACACATTCATTGTTCAAACGATTAGCTAGGGATATGGTCAGAAAGGACTAAAGAACACCTAGGGTTAAATAAAGTCATAAGGAGGGTTAGGTTAGCTAGGGATACGGTCAGTAAGGACTGAGGAACACCTGGGTTTACATAAGGTCATACAGAAGGTTAGCTAGGGATACGATCAGTAAGGACAGAGGAACACCTGGGGTTACATAAGGTCATACGGAGGGTTAGGTTAGCTAGGGATACGGTCAGTAAGGAGTAACACCTGGGGTTACATAAGGTCATACAGAGGGTTAGATTAGCTAGGGATACGGTCAGTAAGGACTGAGGAACACCTGGGGTTACATAAGGTCATACAGAGGGTTAGCTAGGGATACGGTCAGTAAGGAGTGAGATACCTGGGGTTACATAAAGGTCATATGGAGGGTTAGGCTAGCTAGGGATACGGTCAGTAAGGACTGAGGAACACATGGGGTTAAATAGGGTCATACAGAGGGTTAGGTTACCTAGGGATAAGGTCAGTAAGGACAGAGGAACACCTGGAGTTACATAAGGTCATACAGAGGGTTAGGTTAGCTAGGGATATGGTCAGTAAGGACTGAGGAACACCTGGAGTTACATAAGGTCATACAGAGGGTTAGCTAGGGATATGGTCAGTAAGGAGTGAGGTACACCTGGGGTTACATAAAGGTCATACGGAGGGTTAGGCTAGCTAGGGATACGGTCAGTAAGGACTGAGTAACACCTGGGGTTACATAAGGTCATACGGAGGGTTAGGTTAGCAAAGGATACGGTCAGTAAGGACTGAGCAACACCTGGGGTTACATAAGGTCATACAGAGGGTTAGGTTAGGTTAGCAAGGGATAAGATCAGTAAGGACTGAGGAACACCTGGGGTTACATAAGGTCATACAGAGGGTTAGGTTAGCTAGGGATACGGTCAGTAAGAACAGAGAAACACCTGTGGTTACATAAGGTCATACAGAGGGTTAGGTTAGCTAGTGATAAGGTCAGAAAGGACTGAGGAATACCTGGGGTTACATAAGGTCATACGGAGGGTTAGGTTAGCTAGTGATACGGTCAGTAAGGACTGAGTAACACCTGGGGTTACATAAGGTCATAAAGAGGGTTAGGTTAGCTAGGAATACGGTCAGTAAGGACTAAAGAATATACCTGGGGTTACAAAAGGTCATACAGATGGTTAGGTTAGCTAGGGATACGGTCAGTAAGGACAGAGAACACCTGGGGTTACATAAAGTCATACAGAGGGTTAGCTAGGGATATGGTCAGTAATGACTGAAGAACACCTGGGGTTACATAAGGTCATACAGAGGGTTAGGTTAGCTAGGGATACGGTCAGTAAGGACTGAGGAACACCTGGGGTTACATAAGGTCATACAGATGGTTAGGTTAGCTAGGGATACGGTCAGTAAGGACAGAGGGATAGGTTAGCTAGGGATACGGTCAGTAAGGACTGAGGAGCACCTGGGGTTACATAAGGTTATACAGAGAATTAGATTAGCTAGGGATACGGCTAGTAAGGAGTGAGGAACACCTAGAGTTACATAAGGTCATACGTAGGGTTAGGTTAGCTAGGGATACGGTCACTAAGGACTGAGGAGCACCTGGGGTTACATAAGGTCATACAGAAAGTTAGCTAGGGATACGGTCAGTAAGGAGTGAGGAACATCTGGGCTTACATAAGGTCATACAGAGGGTTAGGTTAGTTATGGATACGGTCAGTAAGGACTGAGGAGCACCTGGTGTTACATAAGGTTATACAGAGAATTAGATTAGCTAGGGATACGGCTAGTAAGGAGTGAGGAACACCTGGAGTTACATAAGGTCATACAGAGGGTTAGGTTAGTAAGGACTGAGGAACACCTAGGGTTACATAAGGTCATACGGAGGGTTAGGTTAGCTAGGGATACGGTCACTAAGGACTGAGTAACACCTGGGGTTACATAAGATCATACAGAGGGTTAGCTAGGGATACGGTCAGTAAGGAGTGAGGAACATCTGGGCTTACATAAGGTCATAGAGAGTGTTAGGTTAGCTAGGGATACGGTCAGTAAGGAGTGAGGAACACCTGGAATTACATAAGGTCATACGTAGGGTTAGGTTAGCTAGGGATACGGTCACTAAGGACTGAGGAATACCTGGGGTTACATAAGGTCATACGGAGGGTTAGGTTAGCTAGTGATAAGGTTAGTAAGGACTGAGTAACACCTGGGGTTACATAAGGTCATACAGAGGGTTAGGTTAGCTAGGGATACAGTCAGTAAGGACAGAGGAACACCTGGGGTTACATAAGGTCATACAGAGGGTTAGGTTAGCTAGGGATACGGTCAGTAAGGACTGAGGAGCACCTGGGGTTACATAAGGTCATACAGAAAGTTAGCTAGGGATACGGTCAGTAAGGAGTGAGGAACATCTGGGCTTACATAAGGTCATACAGAGGGTTAGGTTAGTTATGGATACGGTCAGTAAGGACTGAGGAGCACCTGGTGTTACATAAGGTTATACAGAGAATTAGATTAGCTAGGGATACGGCTAGTAAGGAGTGAGGAACACCTGGAGTTACATAAGGTCATACAGAGGGTTAGGTTAGTAAGGACTGAGGAACACCTAGGGTTACATAAGGTCATACGGAGGGTTAGGTTAGCTAGGGATACGGTCAGCAAGGACTGAGGAACACCAGGGGTTACATAAGGTCATACAGAGGTTTAGCTAGGGATACGGTCAGTAAGGAGTGAGGAACATCTGGGCTTACATAAGATCATACAGAGGGTTAGGTTAGCTAGGGATATGGTCAGTAAGGACTAAAGAACACCTGGGGTTACATAAGGTCATACAGAGGGTTAGCTAGGGATACGATCAGTAAGGACAGAGGAAAACCTGGGGTTACACAAGGTCATACAGAGGGTTAGGTTAGCTAGGGATACAGTCAGTAAGGACTAAAGAACACCTGGGGTTACATAAGGTCATACAGAGGGTTAGGTTAGCTAGGGATACGGTCAGTAAGGACTGAGGAACACCTGGGGTTACATAAGGTCATACAGAAGGTTAGCTAGGGATACGGTCAGTAAGGACAGAGGAACATCTGGTGTTACATAAGGTCATACGGAGGGTTAGGTTAGCTAGGGATACGGTCAGTAAGGACAGAGAAACACCTGGGGTTACATAAGGTCAATTTCCTGATTGATATTCCTATTAGTAACAACCTTAGGAAGGAATCCAGGTTTGGTACGCAAAACCACCTTATCAGCATGGAAAACAAGATAAGGCGAGTCACATTGTAATGCAGATAGTTCAGAAACTCTTTGAGCCAAAGAGATAGCAACTAAAAACAGGACTTTCCAAGATAGAAGCTTAATATCTATGGAATGCATAGGTTCAAACGGAAACCCTTGAAGAACTTTAAGAACTAAATTCAAACTCCATGGCGGAGCAACAGGTTTAAACACAGGCTTGATTCTAACTAAAGCCTGACAGAATGACTGAACGTCTGGAACATCTGCCAGACGCTTGTGCAGTAGAATTGATAAAGCAGATATCTGTCCCTTTAAGGAACTAGCTGATAGCCCCTTCTCCAATCCTTCTTGGAGAAAGGACAAAATCTTAGGAATCCTGATCTTACTCCATGAGTAGCCTTTGGATTCGCACCAATAAAAATATTTACGCCATATCTTATGATAAATTTTCCTAGTGACAAGCTTTCGAGCCTGAATCAAGGTATCTATGACCGACTCAGAGAAACCCCGCTTGGATAAAATCAAGCGTTCAATCTCCAAGCAGTCAGCCACAGAGAAACTAGATTTGGATGCTGGAACGGACCTTGAATCAGAAGGTCCTGTCTCAGTGGCAGAGTCCATGGTGGAAGGGATGACATGTCCACCAGGTCTGCATACCAAGTCCTGCGTGGCCACGCAGGTGCTATCAAAATCACTGAAGCTCTCTCCTGTTTGATTCTGGCAATCAGACGAGGAAGGAGAGGAAATGGTGGAAACACATAAGCCAGGTTGAACGACCAGGGTACTGCTAGAGCATCTATCAGTACTGCCTAAGGATCCCTTGACCTGGACACGTAACAAGGAAGTTTGGCGTTCTGACGAGACGCCGTCAGATCCAATTGTGGTGTGCCCCATTGCTGAATCAATTGTGCAAACACCTCAGGATGGAGTTCCCACTACCCCGGATGAAAAGTCTAACGACTTAGAAAATCCGCTTCCCAGTTCTCCACTCCTGGGATATAGATTGCCGATAGATGGCAAGAGTGAGTCTCTGCCCATCGAATTATTTTGGTAACCTCTATCATCGCTAGAGAACTCGGCAGGTGGTTAAAATCTTTGATTTCCTGACCTCCGTCAGAAAATTTTTCATGTCCACCGAATCTATCAGAGTTCCCAGGAATGGAACTCTTGTGAGAGGGATAAGTGAACTCTTTTTACGTTCACCTTCCACCCGTGAGATCTTAGAAAAGCCAACACGATGTCCGTGTGAGACTTGACTAGTTGGTAAGTCGACGCCTGAATTAAGATATCGTCCAGATAAGGCGCCACTGCTATGCCCCGCGGCCTTAGAACCGCCAGAAGGGACCCTAGCACCTTTGTGAAAATTCTGGGAGCTGTGGCCAACCCGAAGGGAAGAGCCACAAACTGGTAATGCTTGTCCAGAATGCCGAACCTAAGGAACTGGTGATGATCTTTGTGGATAGGGATGTGTAGATACGCATCCTTTAAGTCCACGGTGGTCATATATTGACCCTCCTGGATCATTGGTAAAATAGTCCGAATGGTCTCCATCTTGAAAGATGGGACTCTGAGGAATTTGTTTAGGATCTTGAGATCTAAAATTGGTCTGAAGGTTCCCTCTTTTTTGGGAACCACAAACAGATTGGAGTAAAAAGTCTGCCCCCTACTAGATCCGGTCCCGGATCGGGGGCTACCCCTTCATGCTGTCTTGGTGGCAGCAGCGGGCTTCTTGGCCTGTTTACCTTTGTTCCAAGTCTGGTTAGGTCTCCAGACTGACTTAGATTGAGCAAAATTCCCTTCTGGTTTTGCAGCAGGGGAAGAGGTAGAGGGACCACCTTTGAAGTTTAGAAAGGAACGAAAATTATTTTGTTTGGTCCTCATCTTATTTGTCTTATCCTGAGGAAGGGCATGGCCTTTCCCTCCAGTGATGTCTGAAATGATCTCTTTCAGTTCAGGCGCTAATAGGGTCTTACCTTTGAAAAAGATGGCTAAAAGCTTAGATTTTGAGGACACATCAGCAGACGAGGACTTAAGCCATAACGCTCTACACGCTAAAATGGCAAAACCTGAATTCTTCGCTGCTAATTTAGACAATTGAAAAGCGGCATCTGTAATGAAAGAATTAGCTAGCTTGAGAGCCCTAATTCTATCTAGAATATCCTCTAATGGAGTCTCATTCTGAAGAGCCTCGAACCAAAAAGCAGCTGCAGTAGTTACAGGAACAATGCACGCTATAGGTTGGAGAAGAAAACCCTGATGAACAAATATTTTCTTAAGGAGACCCTCTAATTTTTTATCCATAGGATCTTTGAAAGCACAACTGTCCTCAATAGGTATAGTTGTACGCTTAGCCAGGGTAGAAATAGCTCCCTCCACCTTAGGGACCGTCTGCCACGAGTCCCGCATGGTGTCTGATATGGGAAACATTTTCTTAAAAGTAGGAGGGGGAGCGAACGGAATTCCTGGTCAATCCCACTCCTTAGTAACAATGTCCGAAATCCACTTAGGGACCGGAAAAACATCAGTGTAGACAGGAACCTCTAGAAATCTGTCCATTTTACACAATTTCTCTGGAACTACAATAGGGTCACAATCATCCAGAGTCGCTAAAACCTCCCTGAGCAACAAGCGGATGTGTTCTAGTCTAAATTTAAAAGCCGTCATATCTGAGTCTGTCTGAGGGAACATCTTTCCTGAATCAGAAATCTCTCCCTCAGCCAGCAAATCCCTCACCCCCAACTCAGAACATTCTGAGGGTACATCGGATATGGCTAATAAAGCGTCAGAGGGCTCAGCATTTGTTTGCACACCAGACCTACTGCGCTTCCCATGCAACCCAGGCAGCTTAGATAAAACCTCTGTGAGGGTAGTATTCATAACTGCGGCCATATCTTGCAGGGTGAAAGAATTAGACGCACTAGAAGTACTTGGCGTCGCTTGCGACACTTGGGGAGAATTAGATGGCATAACCCGATTCCCTTCTGACTGAGAATCCTCCTGCGACATACTTTTAGTAGCTAAAATATGTTCTTTGCAATTTATTGACCTTTCAATGCATGAAGGACACATTCTAAGTGGGGGTTCCACAATGGCTACTAAACATATTGAACATTGACTTTCCTCAATGTCAGACATGTTGAACAGGCTAGTAATGACAACAAACAAGCTTGAAAAACACTTTATTTAGTGAAAAAACAACAATCTTAAAAAACGGTACTGCGCCTTTAAGAGAAAAAAAAAAAGCATACACGTTCTGCAAAACTGCTTTAAAATACACCAAACTTTCCAAATTTTTGATAGCAGACTCAATTTGTGTAGTTAAGATTGCCCCACAATAAATTTAACATTTAACCCTTTAATGTGCAAACCGGATTGAAATAAGGCCTAAATGAGGGGAAAAACACCCCCAGCACCTCGCCACAGCCCTGCTGTGGCGCCTACCTGCCCTCAGGGATTGTAAATATGGGGTTAAAGCTTCGATTTGGCCCAAAACATCCACAAGGGCCCTCAGGAGTTGGAGCTTGCTGCCTGAAAACAACTGTGCATCTGAGGCGCGAAAATAGGCCCCGCCCATCTCACTCGATGTCTCTACAGCCTCAAATAACCGCACCAGAGCGGTTTTAAACTAGCCATGTGGGTTCTGAGACCCAAAAATATAAGCCAAGTGTACCCTCAATAAAGTTGCCCAAAAAACGTTAAAAGCACTCCCAGTTACAAAACGAGAACATCAGCTGGTAAGTCCTTCATGACCCCCACATTCACAGGTCTAGCGCCCACTCCCCAATCCAAATGTACCAGGAACACAGCGCCCCCTGCTACCCTCACAGCCACAGTGTCTCCGGTGTGCTGGTTCTCAGACACCAAGTTCTTTTGGAGCAAGGTCATGGTAGCACCAGTATCCCGTAGACCACTGACCTCCTTCCCATTCACTTTAACCAGTTGCCGGTTATCACTGTGGGAAGCTTGCACAGGGTCTTCTTCATGTAGGATGCCCCAGCATTCTTTCTCCTCTACGCAGTGGGCCGCAGGCTGAGGGTTACGTGGGTTTCCGCCGGCGGGTCTTCTCCAGGACTGTGCTTGGTTCGCTGTGTTTAGGGGACACTCTGGTCTTTTGTGCCCTAGGTGCTTACATCCAAAGCACCGAATAGGTTGTGAGTAGTCCCGTGAGTTGAACCGGGTTGTCTGAGCATAGTTCGTGGCTGGAGGCCATGAGGTAGCGCGTTGCGCCGGAGGTTGATAACTGGTAGCTGCTGGGGTGACCGGGGGTCTGTACTCCACTCTGGCAGGGATCTTAGTGGTAGCAGTGTCCAGTTTGCGGGCATCCGTATACTCATCTGCCAGACGAGCAGCTTCATGCAGGGTGGAGGGTTTACGGTCCCGAACCCACTCTCTAACTCCTGCGGATAACTTGTCGAAGCAATGTTCCAACAGGAATAGCTGCAGCACCTCTTCCCCAGATATGGCTTGGCACCCCGCCATCCAGTGAGCTGCTGTGCGGTGCACCTTCCATGCCCAGTCGACGTAGGAATCTCCAACTAATTTAACAGTGTCTCTGAACCGCCTCCTGTATGCCTCCGGTGTAACCGCATACCTGGAGAGCAGAGCCTCTTTTACAGCATTATAATCCCCAATTTCCTCATCTGGAATGGCCCGAAAAGCCTCGCTGGCCCGGCCTGATAATTTTCTGGATAATATCGTGACCCAGTCCTCTGCGGGTACCTTGTGTAGGGCACATTGCCTCTCAAAATCTGCAAGGTACCCATCAATCTCACCTTCTGTTTCTATGAAGTTTTTAAAAGCTGCAAAATGTACTTTTCTCTTTTCCACTGGGGTTGCTGTGACTTGGGCTGCTTCGGCGAAATAGGTTGGCCTCCACAGCGGCTATGACCCGGTCGATAATTTCTATAGTCGGGTTGAGGCCATAATGTGCCAGTCTTATCTTAACCGCCCGGTCAAAGCTTGCTTCTTCGGGGGTTCTGTCTGATATGCTGGGCCCATTGGTTCCTCGGGTCCCTGGTACTCCGTCCATCTCGGTCAGTATTGTAATAATCTCCCTCTTCCTGAGGTTACTGGCTTGTCCGCCCCGTTGTTCTAGCAGGTCTATAAGGGTGGCTCTTTTCAGCCTTTCATACGGTATTCCCATTAGGTCCGGATGTGTAGTTGCTCTTCTGGGCGATAAGGATCATCCAGTCGCTTGCCACCAATTGTTATGGTATAACCCGGATACCAAGGGTTAATACCAGATGAAAGATGTCCTGAATATGGGATCAGCAACAAACAACCCAGCTAATTCCCCCCAAACATGAGACCAAGCTCCATCTTGAGGGTAAAACAGAAGAATGTGTTTATTGAGGGCTATATGCCCAGTATTTATGCAGAACGCCCCTAGGAGACCAGATGGGGGGTTGGAAGAGATTAGATAGAGGGAAGACGCCCTTTTACAGGATACATTAGAATTACATTACTTAACCAGATAAATAATTAAACACAAAAAAACAATGGAGTCCTTTTTCACACCTGGCAGTCTGAACTCTGGAGGTGATTAAACAATGTGAACGCTTATCACTTAAACTTAATTACAGTAAACAATAGCTGCTGCCAGGAAACCTGTCTTTAGAAAATAGTTTCTCAAAGCGTAACAAAGTTAACCCTTCCAGTACTGACAGAGGGGTCTGTCACAATCCATATGCTGCCTGAGAGTAAATAGTACACACCGGTACCATTTAAAACAAAAAACTCTTACTTGAAGAAATTAAAAACTAATATTTTATCACCTCTTTCACTTTACCCTTCCTAGTACTTAGAGTAGGCAAAGAAAATGACTGGGGGGTGGAGCTAAGGGAAGAACTATATAGACAGCTCTGCTGTGGTGCTCTTTGCCACTTCCTGTTAGAAGGAGGATAATATCCCACAAGTAAAGGATGAATCCGTGGACTCGTCGTACCTTATAGAAGAAATATTTTTCAACAAGGGATACCAAGATAACAAAGCACATTTGAAAATAGAAGTGAATTTAAAAGTGTCTTAAAATTACATGCTCTATCTGAATCAGCAAAGTTTAATTTTGACTTTCCAATCCCTTTAACTTTGCAGTGCTGCTCCACCTCAGGCTGTTCTCTTCAAACAATATTGTGCTCTGGCTGCAGCTAGACAAGAGCTGTTTATAGAGAACAGACAAATCTAGAGCAGCACAATGATTGATAACTGTCTCTCAGGGATTTTCTCAACCCCACCCGCCACCCCCTAGCCTTTACCGGTCTGTAAAAGAGGTGACTTACATTTTTACTGCAGAAAATCTGCCAATAAAAAATAATCTCAGGGGGTGAGCACAATACACACACACAGGGGGTGAGCACAATACACACACACACACACACACACACACAGGGGGTGAGCACAATACACACACACACAGGGGGTGAGCACAATACACACACACACACACACACACAGGGGGTGAGCACAATACACACACACACAGGGGGTGAGCACAATACACACACACACACAGGGGGTGAGCACAATACACACACACACACAGGGGGTGAGCACAATACACACACACACACAGGGGGTGGGCACAATACACACACACACACACAGGGGGTGAGCACAATACACACACACACACAGGGGGTGGGCACAATACACACACACACACACAGGGGGTGAGCACAATACACACACACACAGGGGGTGAGCACAATACACACACACACACACAGGGGGTGAGCACAATACACACACACACACACAGGGGGTGAGCACAATACACACACACACAGGGGGTGAGCACAATACACACACACACACAGGGGGTGAGCACAATACACACACACACACACACACAGGGGGTGAGCACAATACACACACACACAGGGGGTGAGCACAATACACACACACACACAGGGGGTGGGCACAATACACACACACACACAGGGGGTGAGCACAATACACACACACACACACAGGGGGTGAGCACAATACACACACACACACAGGGGGTGAGCACAATACACACACACACACAGGGGGTGAGCACAATACACACACACAGGGGGTGAGCACAATACACACACACAGGGGGTGAGCACAATACACACACACAGGGGGTGAGCACAATACACACACACACACACAGGGGGTGAGCACAATACACACACACACACACAGGGGGTGAGCACAATACACACACACACACAGGGGGTGAGCACAATACACACACACACACAGGGGGTGAGCACAATACACACACACACACAGGGGGTGAGCACAATACACACACACAGGGGGTGAGCACAATACACACACACACACACAGGGGGTGAGCACAATACAAACACACACACAGGGGGTGAGCACAATACACACACACACACAGGGGGTGAGCACAATACACACACACACACAGGGGGTGAGCACAATACACACACACACACACACACAGGGGATGAGCACAATACACACACACACACACACACAGGGGGTGAGCACAATACACACACACACACACAGGGGGTGAGCACAATACACACACACACACACAGGGGGTGAGCACAATACACACACACACACAGGGGGTGAGCACAATACACACACACACACAGGGGGGTGAGCACAATACACACACACACACAGGGGGTGAGCACAATACACACACACACACAGGGGGTGAGCACAATACACACACACACACACACAGGGGGTGAGCACAATACACACACACACACAGGGGGTGAGCACAATACACACACACACACAGGGGGTGAGCACAATACACACACACACACAGGGGGTGAGCACAATACACACACACACACAGGGGGTGAGCACAATACACACACACACACACACAGGGGGTGAGCACAATACACACACACACACAGGGGGTGAGCACAATACACACACACACACAGGGGGTGAGCACAATACACACACACACAGGGAGTGAGCACAATACCCACACACACACAGGGAGTGAGCACAATACACACACACACACACAGGGAGTGAGCACAATACCCACACACACACAGGGAGTGAGCACAATACACACACACACAGGGAGTGAGCACAATACCCACACACACACAGGGAGTGAGCACAATACACACACACACACAGGGGGTGAGCACAATACACACACACACACAGGGGGTGAGCACAATACACACACACACACACACACAGGGGGTGAGCACAATACACACACACACACACACACAGGGGGGTGAGCACAATAGACACACACACAGGGGGTGAGCACAATAGACACACACACAGGGGGTGAGCACAATACACACACACACGGGGGGTGAGCACAATACACACACACACACAGGGAGTGAGCACAATACACACACACACACAGGGAGTGAGCACAATACCCACACACACACAGGGAGTGAGCACAATACACACACACACACAGGGGGTGAGCACAATACACACACACACACAGGGGGTGAGCACAATACACACACACACAGGGGGTGAGCACAATACACACACACACACAGGGGGTGAGCACAATACACACACACACACAGGGGGTGAGCACAATACACACACACACACACAGGGGGTGAGCACAATACACACACACACACAGGGGGTGAGCACAATACACACACACACAGGGGGTGAGCACAATACACACACACACACACAGGGGGTGAGCACAATACACACACACACACAGGGGGTGAGCACAATACACACACACACACACAGGGGGTGAGCACAATACACACACACACAGGGAGTGAGCACAATACACACACACACACACACACACAGGGAGTGAGCACAATACACACACACACACACACAGGGGGTGAGCACAATACACACACACACACACACACAGGGGGTGAGCACAATACACACACACACAGGGGGTGAGCCCAATACACACACACACACAGGGGGTGAGCACAATACACACACACACACACAGAGGGTGAGCACAATACACACACACACAGGGGGTGAGCACAATACACACACACACACAGGGGGTGAGCACAATACACACACACACACAGGGAGTGAGCACAATACACACACACACACAGGGGGTGAGCACAATACACACACACACAGGGGGTGAGCACAATACACACACACACAGGGGGTGAGCACAATACACTCACACACAGGGGGTGGGCACAATACACACACACACACAGGGGGTGGGCACAATACACACACACACAGGGGGTGAGCACAATACACACACACACAGGGGGTGAGCACAATACACTCACACACAGGGGGTGGGCACAATACAAACACACACACACAGGGGGTGAGCACAATACACACACACACACACACACACACACAGGGGGTGAGCACAATACACACACACACACAGGGGGTGAGCACAATACACACACACACACAGGGGGTGAGCACAATACACACACACACACAGGGGGTGAGCACAATACACACACACACACAGGGGGTGAGCACAATACACACACACACAGGGGGTGAGCACAATACACACACACACACAGGGGGTGAGCACAATACACACACACACACAGGGGGTGAGCACAATACACACACACACAGGGGGTGAGCACAATACACACACACACACAGGGGTGTGAGCACAATACACACACACACACAGGGGGTGAGCACAATACACACACACACACACAGGGGGTGAGCACAATACACACACACACACACACAGGGGGTGAGCACAATACACACACACACACACAGGGGGTGAGCACAATACACACACACACACACACACAGGGGGTGAGCACAATACACACACACACACAGGGGGTGGGCACAATACACACACACACACAGGGGGTGGGCACAATACACACACACACAGGGGGTGAGCACAATACACACACACAGGGGGTGGGCACAATACACACACACACACAGGGGGTGGGCACAATACACACACACACACAGGGGGTGGGCACAATACACACACACACACAGGGGGTGAGCACAATACACACACACAGGGGGTGAGCACAATAGACACACACACGGGGGGGTGAGCACAATACACACACACACACAGGGGGTGAGCACAATACACACACACACACAGGGGGTGAGCACAATACACACACACACACAGGGGGTGAGCACAATACACACACACAGGGGGTGAGCACAATAGACACACACACAGGGGGTGGGCACAATATACACACACACAGGGGGTGGGCACAATAGACACACACACAGGGGGCGGGCACAATACACACACACACGGGGGGGTGAGCACAATACACACACACACAGGGGGTGGGCACAATAGACACACACACAGGGGGTGGGCACAATATACACACACAGGGGGCGAGCACAATACACACACACACAGGGGGTGGGCACAATACACACACACACAGGGGGCGGGCACAATACACACACACACACACAGGGGGCGGGCACAATACACACACACACACACACAGGGGGCGGGCACAATACACACACACACGGGGTGGGCACAATACACACACACACAGGGGGTGGGCACAATACACACACACACAGGGGGCGGGCACAATACACACACACACGGGGTGGGCACAATACACACACACACAGGGGGCGGGCACAATACACACACACACGGGGTGGGCACAATACACACACACACAGGGGGTGGGCACAATACACACACACACAGGGGGTGGGCACAATACACACACACACAGGGGGTGGGCACAATACACACACACACACATGGGGTGGGCACAATACACACACACGGGGTGAGCACAATACACACACACGGGGTGAGCACAATACACACACACACAGGGGGGCGGGCACAATACACACACACGGGGTGAGCACAATACACACACACACAGGGGGGCGGGCACAATACACACACACGGGGTGAGCACAATACACACACACAGGGGGCGGGCACAATACACACACACACACACAGGGCGGGCACAATACACACACACACAGGGGGGCGGGCACAATACACACACACAGGGGGTGAGCACAATACACACACACACAGGGGGGCGGGCACAATACACACACACGGGGTGAGCACAATACACACACACACACAGGGGGTGAGCACAATACACACACACACACAGGGGGTGAGCACAATACACACACACACAGGGGGGCGGGCACAATACACACACACGGGGTGAGCACAATACACACACACAGGGGGGCGGGCACAATACACACACACGGGGTGAGCACAATACACACACACAGGGGGGCGGGCACAATACACACACACGGGGTGAGCACAATACACACACACGGGGTGAGCACAATACACACACACAGGGGGCGGGCACAATACACACACACACACAGGGCGGGCAGAATACACACACACACACAGGGGGTGAGCACAATACACACACACACAGGGGGTGAGCACAATACACACACACACAGGGGGTGGGCACAATACACACACACACAGGGGGTGAGCACAATACACACACACACAGGGGGTGAGCACAATACACACACACACACAGGGGGTGAGCACAATACACACACACACACAGGGGGTGAGCACAATACACACACACACACACAGGGGGCGGGCACAATACACACACACACAGGGGGTGAGCACAATACACACACACACACACACAGGGCGGGCACAATACACACACACACACACAGGGGGTGAGCACAATACACACACACACACACACAGGGCGGGCACAATACACACACACACAGGGGGTGAGCACAATACACACACACACAGGGGGTGAGCACAATACACACACACACAGGGGGTGGGCACAATACACACACACACAGGGGGTGAGCACAATACACACACACACAGGGGGTGAGCACAATACACACACACACAGGGGGTGAGCACAATACACACACACACACAGGGGGTGAGCACAATACACACACACACACAGGGGGTGAGCACAATACACACACACACACACAGGGGGTGAGCACAATACACACACACACACACAGGGCGGGCACAATACACACACACACACACAGGGGGTGAGCACAATACACACACACACACAGGGGGTGAGCACAATACACACACACACACAGGGGGTGAGCACAATACACACACACACACACAGGGGGCGGGCACAATACACACACACACAGGGCGGGCACAATACACACACACACACAGGGGGTGGGCACAATACACACACACAGGGGGCGGGCACAATACACACACACACACAGGGGGTGGGCACAATACACACACACAGGGGGCGGGCACAATACACACACACACACACAGGGCGGGCACAATACACACACACACACAGGGGGTGGGCACAATACACACACGGGGTGAACATGACACACAGGAGATGCACTTACGTTTGACACTGGAGCTGCTCATGCTTGGTTATATGAAGTTGCTGGCAGTGTAGGAAGAGGGCTGCTGTGTAGTGAAGGCTATAAGAGATGCGCTCACACAATCAGGGTGTCCTTCGCTGACCTGGCTCCCTATGCGCCACTTTCACCTGTAACAAGCACAGAGCATTATTATATCTGTGTCCTCATAAGGCACCACCCTAAAGAGAACACAGTGGTCGAGCTCCAGGGGCCACGTCACAGTCAGTTACACCTGGGGTACGCCGTGTGCTTAGGGAGCCCAGCTCCAGGGGCCACGTCACAGTCAGTTACACCTGGGGTACGCCGTGTGCTTAGGGAGCCCAGCTCCAGGGGCCACGTCACAGTCAGTTACACCTGGGGTACGCCGTGTGCTTAGGGAGCCCAGCTCCAGGGGCCACGTCACAGTCAGTTACACCTGGGGTACGCCGTGTGCTTAGGGAGCCCAGCTCCAGGGACCACGTCACAGTCAGTTACACCTGGGGTACGCCGTGTGCTTAGGGAGCCCAGCTCCAGGGGCCACGTCACAGTCAGGTACACCTGGGGTACGCCGTGTGCTTAGGGAGCCCAGCCTGCTCACTAAACAACCGGCACAGGGTGAGCTCTCAGGGAACGTGCGGATACCTATATACAAGCTGTGGTACCTGATGTATCTGCAGAAGGGCTCAGTGAACAAGGAGTGAACACCACACATGAAGTACGGATACTGCCCAGCTGCAGAGTCACCACCTGACAATCAAATGATCAGTAAAGCACAGAACTCTGCTGGCACAGCCTGCGTACACAACCCAGCAGCCTGAGGCAAATCACAGGGCCCCGTGTGCCTTATCACACTCACAAAAACTAGCAGCAAAGTCTCACAGGGGCCACGTAACCTAGTTATCAAACACACTACAGCCTCACAGGGGCCACGTAACCTAGTTATCAAACACACACTACAGCCTCACAGGGGCCACGTAACCTAGTTATCAAACACACACCACAGCCTCACAGGGGCCACGTAACCTAGTTATCAAACACACACACACACTACAGCCTCACAGGGGCCACGTAACCTAGTTATCAAACACACACACACTACAGCCTCACAGGGGCCACGTAACCTAGTTCTCAAACACACACTACAGCCTCACAGGGGCCACGTAACCTAGTTATCAAACACACACCACAACCTCACAGGGGCCACGTAACCTAGTTATCAAACACACACACACTACAGCCTCACAGGGGCCACGTAACCTAGTTATCAAACACACACTACAGCCTCACAGGGGCCACGTAACCTAGTTATCAAACACACACCACAGCCTCACAGGGGCCACGTAACCTAGTTATCAAACAAACACCACGGCCTCACAGGGGCCACGTAACCTAGTTATCAAACAGACACCACAGCTTCACAGGGGCCACGTAACCTAGTTATCAAACACACACACACTACAGCCTCACAGGTGCCACGTAACCTAGTTATCAAACACACACCACAGCCTCACAGGGGCCACGTAACCTAGTTATCAAACACACACACACTACAGCCTCACAGGTGCCACGTAACCTAGTTATCAAACACACACCACAACCTCACAGGGGCCACGTAACCTAGTTATCAAACAAACACCACGGCCTCACAGGGGCCACGTAACCTAGTTATCAAACACACACACACTACAGCCTCACAGGGGCCACGTAACCTAGTTATCAAACACACACACACTACAGCCTCACAGGGGCCACGTAACCTAGTTATCAAACACACACCACAACCTCACAGGGGCCACGTAACCTAGTTATCAAACAAACACCACGGCCTCACAGGGGCCACGTAACCTAGTTATCAAACACACACACACACTATAGCCTCACAGGGGCCACGTAACCTAGTTATAAAACACACACGACAACCTCACAGGGGCCACGTAACCTAGTTATCAAACACACACAACAACCTCACAGGGGCCACGTAACCTAGTTATCAAACACACCACAGCCTCACAGGGGCCACGTAACCTAGTTATCAAACACACACCACAGCCTCACAGGGGCCACGTAACCTAGTTATCAAACACACACCACAACCTCACAGGGGCCACGTAACCTAGTTATCAAACACACACCACAACCTCACAGGGGCCACGTAACCTAGTTATCAAACAAACACCACGGGCTCACAGGGGCCACGTAACCTAGATATCAAACAATCAAACACACACCACAGCCTAACAGGGGCCACGTAACCTAGTTATCAAACGCACACCACAACCTCACAGGGGCCACGTAACCTAGTTATCAAACACACACCACAACCTCACAGGGGCCACGTAACCTAGTTATCAAACAAACACCACGGGCTCACAGGGGCCACGTAACCTAGATATCAAACAATCAAACACACACCACAGCCTAACAGGGGCCACGTAACCTAGTTATCAAACGCACACCACAGCTTCACAGGGGCCACATAACCTAGTTATCAAACACACACCACAGCCTCACAGGGGCCACGTAACCTAGTTATAAAACACACCACAGCCTCACAGGGGTCACGTATCCTAGTTATCAAACACACACCTCAGTGTCACCCACAGTCACCTCAGTGTCACCCACACACAGTCACCTCAGTATCACACAGTCAGTTACCTCAGTGTCAGACACAGTCACCTCAGTGTCACACACAGTTACATCAGTGTCACACACACACACAGTTACATCAGTGTCATACACACACAGTTACATCAGTGTCATACACACACACAGTCACCTCAGTCACACACACACAGGCAGTCACCTCAGTCACACACACACAGGCAGTCACCTCAGTCACACACACGCACGCAGTCACCTCAGTCACACACACGCACGCAGTCACACACACGCAGTCACCTCAGTCACACACACGCAGTCACCTCAGTCACACACACGCAGTCCGTCACCTCAGTCACACACACGCAGTCCGTCACCTCAGTGTCACACACACAGTCACCCCAGTGTAACACAGTCACACAGTCACCTCAGTGTCAGACACACAGTCACCCATAAGTATTCGTTAAATAGCTATAAGTTGTATAAAATTGTTCATGTCTCAATATGCACTGTATCCAAATACAACTACAAATGTTTTTAAGTTGTACAGCTCTCCCCCCCAGGATGTATGGGGTTAAATTTACTCTGGGCGTGTTGTTTTACAATGTGTCGTTTTAACCAATGGTGTTGTTCCAATTATGTATATAATGCACACCTGTGGCTGGCCTCAGTATGCTACGATTACGGCAATACCGAAACACGTAAGCCTGCCAGCCAGAGGTGCCCCATCTCTGTCTATGTAATTAAACTGCATGTCCTATTTTATTAACCAATAAAGGTTAAGTTTTATATTTACAACTAGCGCTCTTGTCCCTCTTCTTTAGTGAACACAGTGTCACCCACACACACACAGTCGCCTCAGTGTAACACACAGTCACGCAGTCGCCTCAGTGTAACACACAGTCACGCAGTCGCCTCAGTGTAACACACAGTCACACAGTCGCCTCAGTGTAACACACAGTCGCCTCAGTGTCACCCACACAGTCACGCAGTCGCCTCAGTGTCACCCACACACACGCAGTCGCCTCAGTGTCACACACACACGCAGTCGCCTCAGTGTCACCCACACACACACAGTCGCCTCAGTGTCACCCACACACAGTCGCCTCAGTGTAACACACACACAGTCGCCTCAGTGTAACACACACACACACACACACAGTCGCCTCAGTGTAACACACACACACAGTCACCTGTGTCACCCACACACAGTCACCTCAGTGTAACACACACACACACAGTCGCCTCAGTGTAACACACACACACAGTCGCCTCAGTGTAACACACACACACAGTCGCCTCAGTGTAACACACACACACAGTCGCCTCAGTGTCACCCACACACACACAGTCGCCTCAGTGTCACCCACACACACGCAGTCGCCTCAGTGTAACACACACAGTCACCTCAGTGTAACACACACACACAGTCGCCTCAGTGTAACACACACACAGTCGCCTCAGTGTAACACACACACAGTCGCCTCAGTGTAACACACACACAGTCACCTCAGTGTCACCCACACACACGCAGTCGCCTCAGTGTCACCCACACACACGCAGTCGCCTCAGTGTAACACACACAGTCACCTCAGTGTAACACACACACACAGTCGCCTCAGTGTAACACACACACAGTCGCCTCAGTGTAACACACACACAGTCGCCTCAGTGTAACACACACACAGTCACCTCAGTGTCACCCACACACACACAGTCGCCTCAGTGTAACACACACACAGTCACCTCAGTGTCACCCACACACACACAGTCGCCTCAGTGTAACACACACACAGTCACCTCAGTGTCACCCACACACACACAGTCGCCTCAGTGTAACACACACACAGTCGCCTCAGTGTAACACACACACAGTCGCCTCAGTGTAACACACACACAGTCACCTCAGTGTAACACACACACAGTCACCTCAGTGTAACACACACACAGTCACCTCAGTGTAACACACACACAGTCACCTCAGTGTCAGACACAGTCACCTCAGTGTCACACACAGTCACACACACAGTCCCAGTTACCTCAGTGTCGCCCACGCAGTCACCTCAGTCATACGCAGTCACCTCAGTCACACGCACACGCAGTCACCTCAGTCACACGCAGTCACCTCAGTCACACACACACGCAGTCACCTCAGTCACACACACACGCAGTCCGTCACCTCAGTCACACACACACGCAGTCCGTCACCTCAGTCACACACACACACGCAGTCCGTCACCTCAGTCACACACACGCAGTCCGTCACACACACGCAGTCCGTCACCTCAGTCACACACACACGCAGTCCGTCACCTCAGTCACACACACACACGCAGTCCGTCACCTCAGTCACACACACGCAGTCCGTCACACACACGCAGTCCGTCACCTCAGTCACACACACGCAGTCCGTCACCTCAGTCACACACACGCAGTCCGTCACCTCAGTCACACACACGCAGTCCGTCACCTCAGTGTCACACACACACAGTCACCCCAGTGTAACACAGTCACCTCAGTGTCAGACACACAGTCACCCATAAGTATTCGTTAAATAGCTATAAGTTGTATAAAATTGTTCACGTCTCAATGCACTGTATCCAAATACAACTACAAATGTTTTTAAGTTGTACAGCTCTCCCCCCCAGGATGTATGGGGTTAAATTTACTCTGGGCGTGTTGTTTTACAATGTGTCATTTTAACCAATGGTGTTGTTCCAATTATGTATATAATGCACACCTGTGGCTGGCCTCAGTATGCTACGATTACGGCAATACCGAAACACGTAAGCCTGCCAGCCAGAGATGCCCCATCTCTGTCTATGTAATTAAACTGCATGTCCTATTTTATTAACCAATAAAGGTTAAGTTTTATATTTACAACTAGCGCTCTTGTCCCTCTTCTTTAGTGAACACAGTGTCACCCACACGCAGTCGCCTCAGTGTCACCCACACGCAGTCGCCTCAGTGTAACACACACAGTCACGCAGTCGCCTCAGTGTCACCCACACACACGCAGTCGCCTCAGTGTCACCCACACACACGCAGTCGCCTCAGTGTCACACACACACGCAGTCGCCTCAGTGTCACCCACACACACACAGTCGCCTCAGTGTCACCCACACACACGCAGTCGCCTCAGTGTAACACACACAGTCACCTCAGTGTAACACACACACACAGTCGCCTCAGTGTAACACACACACACAGTCGCCTCAGTGTCACCCACACACACAGTCGCCTCAGTGTCACCCACACACACAGTCGCCTCAGTGTCACCCACACACACGCAGTCGCCTCAGTGTAACACACACAGTCACCTCAGTGTAACACACACACACAGTCGCCTCAGTGTAACACACACACGCAGTCACCTGTGTCACCCACACACAGTCGCCTCAGTGTAACACACACACAGTCGCCTCAGTGTAACACACACAGAGTCACCTCAGTGTCACCCACACACACGCAGTCGCCTCAGTGTCACCCACACACACGCAGGCGCCTCAGTGTAACACACAGTCACCTCAGTGTAACACACACACACAGTCGCCTCAGTGTAACACACACACAGTCACCTCAGTGTAACACACACACAGTCACCTCAGTGTCAGACACAGTCACCTCAGTGTCAGACACAGTCACCTCAGTGTCACACACAGTCACACACACAGTCCCAGTTACCTCAGTGTCGCCCACGCAGTCACCTCAGTCACACGCACACGCAGTCACCTCAGTCACACGCACACGCAGTCACCTCAGTCACACGCACACGCAGTCACCTCAGTCACACACACGCAGTCCGTCACCTCAGTCACACACACGCAGTCCGTCACCTCAGTCACACACACACACGCAGTCCGTCACACACACGCAGTCCGTCACCTCAGTCACACACACACACGCAGTCCGTCACCTCAGTCACACACACGCAGTCCGTCACCTCAGTCACACACACGCAGTCCGTCACCTCAGTGTCACACACGCAGTCACCCCAGTGTAACACAGTCACACAGTCACCTCAGTGTCAGACACACAGTCACCCATAAGTATTCGTTAAATAGCTATAAGTTGTATAAAATTGTTCACGTCTCAATGCACTGTATCCAAATACAACTACAAATGTTTTTAAGTTGTACAGCTCTCCCCCCCAGGATGTATGGGGTTAAATTTACTCTGGGCGTGTTGTTTTACAATGTGTCGTTTTAACCAATGGTGTTGTTCCAATTATGTATATAATGCACACCTGTGGCTGGCCTCAGTATGCTACGATTACGGCAATACCGAAACACGTAAGCCTGCCAGCCAGAGGTGCCCCATCTCTGTCTATGTAATTAAACTGCATGTCCTATTTTATTAACCAATAAAGGTTAAGTTTTATATTTACAACTAGCGCTCTTGTCCCTCTTCTTTAGTGAACACAGTGTCACCCACACGCAGTCGCCTCAGTGTCACCCACACGCAGTCGCCTCAGTGTCACCCACACGCAGTCGCCTCAGTGTAACACACAGTCACGCAGTCGCCTCAGTGTAACACACAGTCACGCAGTCGCCTCAGTGTAACACGCAGTCGCCTCAGTGTCACCCACATGCAGTCGCCTCAGTGTCACCCACACGCAGTCGCCTCAGTGTCACCCACACGCAGTCGCCTCAGTGTCACCCACACGCAGTCGCCTCAGTGTCACCCACACGCAGTCGCCTCAGTGTCACCCACACGCAGTCGCCTCAGTGTCACCCACACGCAGTCGCCTCAGTGTCACCCACACGCAGTCGCCTCAGTGTCACCCACACACAGTCGCCTCAGTGTCACCCACACACAGTCGCCTCAGTGTCACCCACACAGTCGCCTCAGTGTAACACACACACGCAGTCACCTGTGTCACCCACACACAGTCGCCTCAGTGTAACACACACACAGTCGCCTCAGTGTAACACACACACAGTCGCCTCAGTGTAACACACACACAGTCGCCTCAGTGTAACACACACACAGTCGCCTCAGTGTAACACACACACAGTCGCCTCAGTGTAACACACACACAGTCGCCTCAGTGTAACACACACACAGTCGCCTCAGTGTAACACACACAGTCACCTCAGTGTAACACACACACAGTCACCTCAGTGTCAGACACAGTCACCTCAGTGTCAGACACAGTCACCTCAGTGTCAGACACAGTCACCTCAGTGTCAGACACAGTCACACACACAGTCCCAGTTACCTCAGTGTCGCCCACGCAGTCACCTCAGTCACACGCACACGCAGTCACCTCAGTCACACGCACACGCAGTCACCTCAGTCACACGCAGTCACCTCAGTCACACGCAGTCACCTCAGTCACACGCAGTCACCTCAGTCACACGCACACGCAGTCACACACACACACGCAGTCACACACACACACGCAGTCACCTCAGTCACACGCACACACGCAGTCACCTCAGTCACACACACACACGCAGTCACCTCAGTCACACAGTCACCTCAGTGTCAGTCACGCAGTCACACGCACACGCAGTCACCTCAGTCACACGCACACGCAGTCACCTCAGTCACACGCACACGCAGTCACCTCAGTCACACGCACACGCAGTCACACGCACACGCAGTCACCTCAGTCACACGCACACGCAGTCACCTCAGTCACACGCACACGCAGTCACCTCAGTCACACGCACACGCAGTCACCTCAGTCACACGCACACGCAGTCACCTCAGTCACACACACACGCAGTCACCTCAGTCACACACACACACGCAGTCACCTCAGTCACACGCAGTCACCTCAGTCAAACACACACACGCAGTCACCTCAGTCACACACACACACGCAGTCACCTCAGTCACACACACACACGCAGTCACCTCAGTCACACACACACACGCAGTCCTCAGTCACACACACACAGTCACACAGTCACCTCAGTCACACGCCCACGCAGTCAGTTACCTCAGTGTCACACACACAGTCGCCTCAGTGTCAGACACACAGTCACCTCAGTGTCAGACACAGTGTCAGACACACAGTCACCCATAAGTATTCGTTAAATAGCTATAAGTTGTATAAAATTGTTCACGTCTCAATGCACTGTATCCAAATACAACTACAAATGTTTTTAAGTTGTACAGCTCTCCCCCCCAGGATGTATGGGGTTAAATTTACTCTGGGCGTGTTGTTTTACAATGTGTCGTTTTAACCAATGGTGTTGTTCCAATTATGTATATAATGCACACCTGTGGCTGGCCTCAGTATGCTACGATTACGGCAATACCGAAACACGTAAGCCTGCCAGCCAGAGGTGCCCCATCTCTGTCTATGTAATTAAACTGCATGTCCTATTTTATTAACCAATAAAGGTTAAGTTTTATATTTACAACTAGCGCTCTTGTCCCTCTTCTTTAGTGAACACAGTGTCACCCACACGCAGTCGCCTCAGTGTCACCCACACGCAGTCGCCTCAGTGTCACCCACACGCAGTCGCCTCAGTGTCACCCACACGCAGTCGCCTCAGTGTCACCCACACGCAGTCGCCTCAGTGTCACCCACACGCAGTCGCCTCAGTGTCACCCACACACAGTAGCCTCAGTGTCACCCACACACAGTAGCCTCAATAACACAGTCGCCTCAGTGTCACCCACACACAGTCGCCTCAGTGTCACCCACACACAGTCGCCTCAGTGTCACCCACACACAGTCGCCTCAATAACACACACAGTCGCCTCAGTGTCACCCACACACAGTCGCCTCAGTGTCACCCACACACAGTCGCCTCAGTGTCACCCACACACAGTCGCCTCAGTGTCACCCACACACACGCAGTCGCCTCAGTGTCACCCACACACAGTCGCCTCAGTGTCACCCACACACACGCAGTCGCCTCAGTGTAACACACACAGTCGCCTCAGTGTAACACACACACAGTCGCCTCAGTGTAACACACACACAGTCACCTCAGTGTAACACACACACAGTCACCTCAGTGTAACACACACACAGTCACCTCAGTGTAACACACAGTCACCTCAGTGTCAGACACAGTCACCTCAGTGTCAGACACAGTCACCTCAGTGTCAGACACAGTCACACACACAGTCCCAGTTACCTCAGTGTCGCCCACGCAGTCACCTCAGTCACACGCAGTCACCTCAGTCACACGCAGTCACCTCAGTCACACGCACACGCAGTCACCTCAGTCACACGCACACGCAGTCACCTCAGTCACACACACACACGCAGTCACACACACGCAGTCACCTCAGTGTCAGTCACACAGTCACCTCAGTCACACGCACACGCAGTCACCTCAGTCACACGCACACGCAGTCACCTCAGTCACACACACACACGCAGTCACACACACGCAGTCACCTCAGTGTCAGTCACACAGTCACCTCAGTCACACGCACACGCAGTCACCTCAGTCACACGCACACGCAGTCACCTCAGTCACACACACACGCAGTCACCTCAGTCACACACACACACGCAGTCACCTCAGTCACCTCAGTCACACACACACACGCAGTCACCTCAGTCACACACACACACGCAGTCACCTCAGTCACACACACACACGCAGTCACACAGTCACCTCAGTGTCAGTCACACAGTCACCTCAGTCACACGCCCACGCAGTCACCTCAGTCACACGCCCACGCAGTCACCTCAGTCACACGCCCACGCAGTCAGTTACCTCAGTGTCACACACACAGTCGCCTCAGTGTCAGACACACAGTCACCTCAGTGTCAGCCTCAGTGTCAGACACACAGTCACCCATAAGTATTCGTTAAATAGCTATAAGTTGTATAAAATTGTTCACGTCTCAATGCACTGTATCCAAATACAACTACAAATGTTTTTAAGTTGTACAGCTCTCCCCCCCAGGATGTATGGGGTTAAATTTACTCTGGGCGTGTTGTTTTACAATGTGTCGTTTTAACCAATGGTGTTGTTCCAATTATGTATATAATGCACACCTGTGGCTGGCCTCAGTATGCTACGATTACGGCAATACCGAAACACGTAAGCCTGCCAGCCAGAGGTGCCCCATCTCTGTCTATGTAATTAAACTGCATGTCCTATTTTATTAACCAATAAAGGTTAAGTTTTATATTTACAACTAGCGCTCTTGTCCCTCTTCTTTAGTGAACACAGTGTCACCCACACGCAGTCGCCTCAGTGTCACCCACACGCAGTCGCCTCAGTGTCACCCACACGCAGTCGCCTCAGTGTCACCCACACGCAGTCGCCTCAGTGTCACCCACACGCAGTCGCCTCAGTGTCACCCACACGCAGTCGCCTCAGTGTCACCCACACAGTCACGCAGTCGCCTCAGTGTCACCCACACACACACGCAGTCGCCTCAGTGTCACCCACACACGCAGTCGCCTCAGTGTCACCCACACACACACGCAGTCGCCTCAGTGTCACCCACACACACGCAGTCGCCTCAGTGTAACACACACAGTCACCTCAGTGTAACACACACACAGTCGCCTCAGTGTAACACACACACACAGTCGCCTCAGTGTAACACACACACACAGTCGCCTCAGTGTCACCCACACACACAGTCGCCTCAGTGTCACCCACACACACACAGTCACCTCAGTGTCACCCACACACACACAGTCACCTCAGTGTCACCCACACACACACAGTCACCTCAGTGTCACCCACACAGTCACCTCAGTGTCACCCACACACACACAGTCACCTCAGTGTCACACACACACACACAGTCACCTCAGTGTCACCCACACACAGTCACCACAGTGTCACCCACACACACACAGTCACCTCAGTGTCACCCACACACACACAGTCACCTCAGTGTCACACACACAGTCACCTCAGTGTCACACACACAGTCACCTCAGTGTCACACACACACAGTCACCTCAGTGTCACACACACACAGTCACCTCAGTGTCACACAGTCACCTCAGTGTCACACACACAGTCACCTCAGTGTCACACACACAGTCACCTCAGTGTCACACACACAGTCACCTCAGTGTCACACACACAGTCACCTCAGTGTAACACACAAACACAGTCACCTCAGTGTAACACACACACACAGTCACTTCAGTGTAACACACACAGTCACCTCAGTGTAACACACACACAGTCACCTCAGTGTAATGTAACACACAGTCACCTCAGTGTCACACACAGTCACCTCAATGTCACACACACAGTCACCTCAGTGTAATGTAACACAAACAGTCACCTCAATGTCACACACACAGTCACCTCAGTGTCACACACACAGTCACCTCAGTGTCACACACACAGTCACCTCAGTGTCACCCACACACACAGTCACCTCAGTGTCACACACACAGTCACCTCAGTGTCACCCACACACACAGTCACCTCAGTGTCACACACACAGTCACCTCAGTGTCACACACACAGTCACCTCAGTGTCACACACACACAGTCACCTCAGTGTCACACACACACAGTCACCTCAGTGTCAGTCACACACAGTCCCCTCAGTGTCACACACACAGTCACCTCAGTGTCACACACACAGTCACCTCAGTGTCACACACACAGTCACCTCAGTGTAACACACAAACACAGTCACCTCAGTGTAACACACACACACAGTCACTTCAGTGTAACACACACAGTCACCTCAGTGTCACACACACAGTCACCTCAGTGTCACACACAAACACAGTCACCTCAGTGTAACACACACACACAGTCACTTCAGTGTAACACACACAGTCACCTCAGTGTAACACACACACAGTCACCTCAGTGTAATGTAACACACAGTCACCTCAGTGTAATGTAACACACAGTCACCTCAGTGTCACACACAGTCACCTCAATGTCACACACACAGTCACCTCAGTGTAATGTAACACAAACAGTCACCTCAATGTCACACACACAGTCACCTCAGTGTCACACACACAGTCACCTCAGTGTCACCCACACACACACAGTCACCTCAGTGTCACACACACAGTCACCTCAGTGTCACCCACACACACACAGTCACCACAGTGTCACCCACACACACACAGTCACCACAGTGTCACCCACACACAGTCACCTCAGTGTCACCCACACACACAGTCACCTCAGTGTCACCCACACACACAGTCACCTCAGTGTCACCCACACACACAGTCACCTCAGTGTCACACACACAGTCACCTCAGTGTCACACACACACAGTCACCTCAGTGTCACACACACACAGTCCCCTCAGTGTCACACACAGTCCCCTCAGTGTCACACAGTCACCTCAGTGTCACACACAGTCACCTCAGTGTCACACACACAGTCACCTCAGTGTCACACACACAGTCACCTCAGTGTAACACACAAACACAGTCACCTCAGTGTAACACACACACACAGTCACTTCAGTGTAACACACACAGTCACCTCAGTGTAACACACACACACAGTCACCTCAGTGTAATGTAACACACAGTCACCTCAGTGTCACACACAGTCACCTCAATGTCACACACACAGTCACCTCAGTGTAATGTAACACAAACAGTCACCTCAATGTCACACACACAGTCACCTCAGTGTCACACACACAGTCACCTCAGTGTAACACAGTCACCTCAGTGTAACACACAGTCACCTCAATGTCACACACACATTCACCTCAGTGTAACACAGTCACCTCAGTGTAACACAGTCACCTCAATGTCACACACACAGTCACCTCAGTGTAATGTAACACACAGTCACCTCAGTGTCACACACACAGTCACCTCAGTGTCACACACACAGTCACCTCAGTGTCACACAGTCACCTCAATGTCACACACACAGTCACCTCAGTGTCACACACACAGTCACCTCAGTGTAATGTAACACACAGTCACCTCAATGTCACACACACAGTCACCTCAATGTCACACACAGTCACCTCAGTGTCACACACACAGTTACCTCACTATAAAACACACATTCACCTCAATAACACACACAGTTATCTTAGTGTCACACACACAGTCACCTCAGTGTCACACACACAGTTACCTCACTATAAAACACACATTCACCTTAATAACACACACAGTTATCTTAGTGTCACACACACAGTCACCTCAGTGTCACACACACAGTTACCTCAGTGTCACACACACAGTCACCTCAGTGTAATGTAACACACAGTCACCTCAATGTCACACACACAGTCACCTCAGTGTCACACACACAGTCACCTCAGTGTAATGTAACACACACAGTCACCTCAGTGTCACACACACAGTCACCTCAGTGTCACACACACAGTCACCTCAGTGTAATGTAACACACATAGTCACCTCCATGTCACACACACAGTCACCTCAGTGTCACACACACAGTTACCTCACTATAAAACACACATTCACCTCAATAACACACACAGTCACCTCAGTGTCACACACACAGTTACCTCAGTGTCACACACACAGTTACCTCACTATAAAACACACATTCACCTTAATAACACACACAGTTATCTTAGTGTCACACACACAGTCACCTCAGTGTCACCCACACAGTCACCTCAGTGTCACCCACACACACACAGTCACCTCAGTGTCACACACACACACACAGTCACCTCAGTGTCACACACACACACACAGTCACCTCAGTGTCACCCACACACACACAGTCACCACAGTGTCACCCACACACACACAGTCACCTCAGTGTCACCCACACACACACAGTCACCTCAGTGTCACACACACAGTCACCTCAGTGTCACACACACACAGTCACCTCAGTGTCACACACACACAGTCACCTCAGTGTCACACACACACAGTCACCTCAGTGTCACACACACACAGTCACCTCAGTGTCACACACACACACAGTCACACACACAGTCACCTCAGTGTCACACACACAGTCACCTCAGTGTCACACACACAGTCACCTCAGTGTAACACACAAACACAGTCACCTCAGTGTAACACACACACACAGTCACTTCAGTGTAACACACACAGTCACCTCAGTGTAACACACACACAGTCACCTCAGTGTAATGTAACACACAGTCACCTCAGTGTCACACACAGTCACCTCAATGTCACACACAAACAGTCACCTCAATGTCACACACAAACAGTCACCTCAATGTCACACACACAGTCACCTCAGTGTCACACACACCGTCACCTCAGTGTCACACACACAGTCACCTCAGTGTCACCCACACACAGTCACCTCAGTGTCACACACACAGTCACCTCAGTGTCACCCACACACACACAGTCACCTCAGTGTCACCCACACACACAGTCACCTCAGTGTCACACACACAGTCACCTCAGTGTCACACACACACAGTCACCTCAGTGTCACACACACACAGTCACCTCAGTGTCACACACACACAGTCACCTCAGTGTCAGTCACACACAGTCCCCTCAGTGTCACACACACAGTCACCTCAGTGTCACACACACAGTCACCTCAGTGTCACACACACAGTCACCTCAGTGTAACACACACACACAGTCACTTCAGTGTAACACACACAGTCACCTCAGTGTCACACACACAGTCACCTCAGTGTCACACACACAGTCACCTCAGTGTCACACACAAACACAGTCACCTCAGTGTAACACACACACACAGTCACTTCAGTGTAACACACACAGTCACCTCAGTGTAACACACACACAGTCACCTCAGTGTAATGTAACACACAGTCACCTCAGTGTAATGTAACACACAGTCACCTCAGTGTCACACACAGTCACCTCAATGTCACACACACAGTCACCTCAGTGTAATGTAACACAAACAGTCACCTCAATGTCACACACACAGTCACCTCAGTGTCACACACACAGTCACCTCAGTGTCACCCACACACACACACAGTCACCTCAGTGTCACACACACAGTCACCTCAGTGTCACCCACACAGTCACCTCAGTGTCACCCACACACACACAGTCACCACAGTGTCACCCACACACACACAGTCACCACAGTGTCACCCACACACACACAGTCACCTCAGTGTCACCCACACAGTCACCTCAGTGTCACCCACACACACAGTCACCTCAGTGTCACCCACACACACAGTCACCTCAGTGTCACCCACACACACAGTCACCTCAGTGTCACACACACAGTCACCTCAGTGTCACACACACACAGTCACCTCAGTGTCACACACACACAGTCACCTCAGTGTCACACACACACAGTCACCTCAGTGTCACACACAGTCCCCTCAGTGTCACACAGTCACCTCAGTGTCACACACAGTCACCTCAGTGTCACACACACAGTCACCTCAGTGTCACACACACAGTCACCTCAGTGTAACACACAAACACAGTCACCTCAGTGTAACACACACACACAGTCACTTCAGTGTAACACACACAGTCACCTCAGTGTAACACACACACACAGTCACCTCAGTGTAATGTAACACACAGTCACCTCAATGTCACACACACAGTCACCTCAGTGTAATGTAACACAAACAGTCACCTCAATGTCACACACACAGTCACCTCAGTGTCACACACACAGTCACCTCAGTGTAACACAGTCACCTCAGTGTAACACACAGTCACCTCAATGTCACACACACATTCACCTCAGTGTAACACAGTCACCTCAGTGTAACACAGTCACCTCAATGTCACACACACAGTCACCTCAGTGTAATGTAACACACAGTCACCTCAGTGTCACACACACAGTCACCTCAGTGTCACACACACAGTCACCTCAGTGTCACACACACAGTCACCTCAGTGTCACACACACACAGTCACCTCAGTGTCACACAGTCACCTCAATGTCACACACACAGTCACCTCAGTGTCACACACACAGTCACCTCAGTGTAATGTAACACACAGTCACCTCAATGTCACACACAGTCACCTCAGTGTCACACACACAGTTACCTCACTATAAAACACACATTCACCTCAATAACACACACAGTTATCTTAGTGTCACACACACAGTCACCTCAGTGTCACACACACAGTTACCTCAGTGTCACACACACAGTCACCTCAGTGTAATGTAACACACAGTCACCTCAATGTCACACACACAGTCACCTCAGTGTCACACACACAGTCACCTCAGTGTAATGTAACACACACAGTCACCTCAGTGTCACACACACAGTCACCTCAGTGTCACACACACAGTCACCTCAGTGTAATGTAACACACATAGTCACCTCCATGTCACACACACAGTCACCTCAGTGTCACACACACAGTTACCTCAGTGTCACACACACAGTTACCTCACTATAACACACACATTCACCTCAATAACACACACAGTCACCTCAGTGTCACACACACAGTTACCTCAGTGTCACACACACAGTTACCTCACTATAAAACACACATTCACCTTAATAACACACACAGTTATCTTAGTGTCACACACACAGTCACCTCAGTGTCACACACACAGTTACCTCAGTGTCACACACACAGTCACCTCAGTGTAATGTAACACACAGTCACCTCAGTGTCACACACACAGTCACCTCAGTGTCACACACACACAGTCACCTCAGTGTCACACACACAGTCACCTCAGTGTAATGTAACACACATAGTCACCTCAGTGTCACACACAGTCACCTCAGTGTCACACACACAGTCACCTCAGTGTCACACAGTCACCTCAGTGTCACACACACAGTCACCTCAGTGTCACACAAACAGTCACCTCAGTGTCACACACACAGTCACCTCAGTGTCACACACACAGTCACCTCAGTGTCACACACACAGTCACCTCAGTGTCACACACACAGTCACCTCAGTGTCACACACACAGTCACCTCAGTGTCACACACACAGTCACCTCAGTGTCACACACACAGTCACCTCAGTGTCACACACACACAGTCACCTCAGTGTCACACCACACAGTCACCTCAGTGTCACACACACAGTCACCTCAGTGTCACACACACAGTCACCTCAGTGTAACACACACACAGTCACCTA